>NC_137871.1:44451360-44491360 GCF_963924005.1 Protomyctophum bolini
ATAATTTGCATCCCACGATTTTGTAAACCCATTTTTCACCCCTGTGTCAATCATCTAATGTGATCCTGGGCTCTACACACCCTCCACCAACCTAGTCCCCATATATGGGGGACACGGGGAGACCAACCTAGTCCCCATATATGGGGGACAAGGGGAGAGCAACGGACTTGAACTCATGCTTCCTTCATGAGCCTGAGTGTCCAAGTTGCTCCTTTACACCTGACAGGGGGGAGTTTCCTTTCCCCTCCATCAGGCGCCCCGGCTGGCCAGGGGGAGGCAGTTTAGACACCAGGATTACTGCATGTTTTTGTGTGGTTACCTACCCTAGGGGACACGGGGAGAACATGTGAGGGTACCTACCCTATAGGGGACACGGGGAGAACATGTGAGGGTACCTACCCTAGGGGACACGGGGAGAACATGCAAACTCCACACAGAAAGGCCCTTTCGCCAACCCCGCCTCGGGTATGGGCACTGATGACGCCCAGGAGAGGACACACTGCCAGCGCCCACAGCGTCCCGAGCGGGAATCGAACCCAGGACATTCTAGCTGTGAGGCTAGAGATTGATATCGTTGGACCATTCTGTGTAAGCCCTGGAGATGTCTGTGTGTGTTATTTAAGCAATATTACACGGTAGGGTGTGGTTTAACGTGATTATTGCCACGACAGTGATGCGGTCAGGAACGAGACGGAGTCGAGTTCCGCAAGCATCACTGAAGAGGCAATAATCACGTTACAACAACACCCTCGAGTGTAATATTGCAATTCTACAACAGTTACCCTTAAAACTTAGAAAATCGCTGAAAAAATATATTTTTTAATGACAGATGTAGTCACTACGACCACAAATGTCCCAAGAAACTAGCTAGCCTAGCAACCGAGTTTTCTATAGCGCTCTGGGAAAACAGGTTTAGGTGGTGAACGGTGCTGGTTTGACCCACGGCTAGAAACCGTTTCAACCAATCAGATTGCTGCCTCTTAACGACCTGTTGTGGAGGGGGGGGGGGGGTCTTCAGCGTCTCCACCAGGTGGCGGTGTTACCTTATTGGCTGTCTTCAGCGTCTCCACCAGCTCCCAGAAGCTGATCAGAGCCCTCTTATCCACCCTCTCCATGTAGACTCTGAAGTGTTCCCTGTAACCCGGGTTACACAGGATGTCATCAAACTGCAGGATCTGGACGAGAGACACAGAGACACACAGAGAGAGAGAGAGAGAGAGAGAGAGAGAGAATGATACTATATGGAAACCTTTCAACTGCATTACATACATGGTTTGTAAAAAGCAAAATAAGATACAAAATAAAACCAAATTCTCAGAACCGCTACGGTCAACCAGCTGGTCTCTGAGCCGGTGCATCTTAACCCATATGGTCATTAGAATCACCATAATGGAACAGAGCCTTCATTAGCATCATTAACACTGACTCTGTATGACCATAATGGAACAGAGCCTTCATTAGAATCATTAACGCTGACTCTGTTATGACCAGAATGGAACAGAGCCTTCATTAGAATCATTAACGCTGACTCTGTTATGACCAGAATGGAACAGAGCCTTCATTAGAATCATTAACGCTGACTCTGTTATGACCAGAATGGAACAGAGCCTTCATTAAAATCATTAACACTGGCTACGTTTATGAGCAGTTAAATCATTCCGAATAGAAGTTCCATTCTATTACACGTTGTCATGTAAACACCTACAAAAACTTAAATCCGAATGATAATGCTCGATGCGATCTAAAAACCATTCCGATGTCACTGGCCGGATTATTCCAATGTTCAATGCGATTGAAAGAAAATTGGACTCATGTATAAACACTGCTTCGGATGTAAGTTCATTGTGGTCTTTCTGAGCATGCTCCAAGGCGCTCATATCCAAGGCGCGCCGAGGAGTTTGCACATAGAGCGCGTTATTTCGTGCATTTTGCAGATCCGACATCCACAAAAAAAACGTGGAGCAGCAGCAGACGATGATACCCCTGATCTGTGTGTGTGTGTGTGTGTGTGTGTGTGTGTGTGTGTGTGTGTGTGTGTGTTCAACGGTCTCTCTCTCACTCTCTCTCTCTCTCGCTCTCTCTCTCAAAAAATAACGAGCGACCCGATACAATAATAATCAGTGTGTTGCGTGCCCAGCCCTGGCCGTGCTGTAGATAATAAAGTACACATAAAAACGAGATGATCACCTTCCCAGCGGAGAAGGGGAGCCGCAGCGGGTGGGGAAAAAAAGACGGTAAACAATATGTCCGCCCCTATCCAAGCAGCAGCCTCAAAACTACTGCGGAATGAAATGATGGGATTTCAAAGTGTCGTCTTTCATCCGACAGTCACAGTGAATGAACTGTCTATATTTTATGTGTCCAGCAGATGGCGTAGTTTCACATGAATTAACATATATCATGTCTTATCACATGCATGTAAACAAACATTCGGAATGACCATTTCCCATGGAAACGCGCAGCAAAAAACATTACTTCCGAAGTACTTTATTCGGAAGTATTCATTCGGAATGATCACCCTGCATATAAACGCGGCCACTGACTCTGTTATGACCAGAATGGAACAGAGCCTTCATTAGCATCATTAACACTGACTCTGTTATGACCAGAATGGAACAGAGCCTTCATTAGCATCATTAACACTGACTCTGTTATGACCAGAATGGAACAGAGCCTTCATTAGCATCATTAACACTGACTCTGTTATGACCAGAATGGAACAGAGCCTTCATTAGCATCATTAACACTGACTCTGTTATGACCAGAATGGAACAGAGCCTTCATTAGCATCATTAACACTGACTCTGTTATGACCAGAATGGAACAGAGCCTTCATTAGCATCATTAACACTGACTCTGTTATGACCAGAATGGAACAGAGCCTTCATTAGCATCATTAACACTGACTCTGTTATGACCAGAATGGAACAGAGCCTTCATTAGCATCATTAACACTGACTCTGTTTGACCAGAATGGAACAGAGCCTTCATTAGCATCGTTAACACTGACTCTGTTTGACCAGAATGGAACAGAGCCTTCATTAGTATCATTAACACTGACCTCTGTTTGACCAGAATGGAACAGAGCCTTCATTAGCATCATTAACACTGACTCTGTTATGACCAGAATGGAACAGAGCCTTCATTAGCATCATTAACACTGACTCTGTTATGACCAGAATGGAACAGAGCCTTCATTAGCATCATTAACACTGACTCTGTTATGACCAGAATGGAACAGAGCCTTCATTAGCATCATTAACACTGACTCTGTTATGACCTGCATGCGTGCGTGCGTGCGTGCGTGCGTGCGTGCGTGCGTGCGTGCGTGCGTGCGACCGTGCGCGCATAAGAGAAAAAATAGGTTTCTGCCCGGCGACACAGCGTGGCGTGTGTGTTTTTACTCTCTCACCCTCTGGCTCTGCGGCCCCTCGCCGTCCTCCGCGGCCCCCTCCTCGGTGTTATCGTAGTTAGGCCCACCCAGCAGGCGGATCCTCTTCTCCGCCTGCTTCTTGGCCACGGTGAGCTGGTTGATGTAGCGCTTCATGTCTCTGGCACGGAGCAGGTCGGCCTTCATCGCAGACGACTCCTTGCCTTTGCGATCTGGAACAGGAGAGGAGGAGCGGCAGGGGGGGGGAAACACACAAAGGGTTAAAAAAAAAAAAAAACATTTAGGTCTGACGTCAACAAAAAAAAAAGTCTTCTAAAATGATGATTGAATTAATTTTCTGAACAAGAAACTCATGTTTGTGTGTCATTGGTGCTCAATATTTCATGTCAAGGAACCCAAAAATGACATGTATGTATTTGGCTGTCGACCCCCCCCCATCTGAAAATATGTTGTTGTTGTTGCAGGGACCCCCCCCCCCACCCCATTTGAGTTAAAAACATTCGCTCTGAAAGAATATATTTTAGTGATGCACCGAATATTCGGCCGCAGAAAATATTCGGCAGAAAATGGCTAAAAAAGCATTTTCGGCCTATTCGATTTCGGCCTGAATAGGCAGAAATGATATCACCGAATAGTGTGTATGCAATTAATGCATTCAAATGAGCTGAATAAATGTTTCATGGACCCATAACAGTGATTGTTATTGAAGTTAAGTTTTGCCATAACCATAAATCAGGTAGCTTTAATGACAGCAATGGTAGGCAAAAATATATATAATATTAAATATATTCGGATATTCGGTTTTCGGCCAACTGTTTCTTATATTCGGTATTCGGTTTCGGCCAAGAATTTCCCTTTCGGTGCATCCCTGATATATTTATTCAAAGATTTGAGCCACATTTTCACGATTTTTCAAAAATAGCAGACCTACAAGCTCGTAGCGCGGCACTCGCTAACGCTCACAATTATCGTATCGTGAGATTATAAGTCATGGTGAAATAAAGTGTCCTCCATTAAACACTATGCTTTTGTTAGAGCTGCAGAATTCAGATACCACTTAGACCCATTTAGACCTGTCGTAAACCCTTGTTAACCCTTGTTATTTAAAACACTTTCAGGGCTTTAAATTGTTTAACCCAGGGTTCCACCACCGCGTAATACACTAAACCCGCTATTTGTTTAATTCAACGTTTTTAAATGATTCAAAAGAAACAACGGATTTGTCCCGGACCATCTGGTGACGAGGCCGTCGCTGTTATGACGACGAAACCGTAAAATCAAGTCATCCTCTGGGCTGCTGCTAGGGCTTCTGGGAGATTGAGCCCAATAACAGTGGACGGACCGTTTGTTTGGACTACAACATGCTGTCCATGGTGGTTTCCTTTCACAGTGTCATGGCCGCCGCTAGTGCTTCTGATCATAACCATAGAGTATTAAAAGGATAGAGACTAAACTGGCGCGAAGCTCCGCCCCCTCCGCTATTCATGTCAGTGGAAGTTGCTCAGTGGCGTTTTGAAGCACCCGGAAGGCTGCCGGAAGGACCGTCTATTTCCGCATTTTTTCGCTGATATCAGCATTTGGACACCAACATTTTGGTGTCCAAATGCTGAAGTGCAGCTGGGCTTTAACGTTGAGCGCTCGGTTGCACGGGGGGTTTCCTCGTCAAGAATCCACGGGTCCGCCTGCAGTCCTTCCTCTTACCACTAGGGACCAGCACTTCAACATTGGAGTGCCTAGCTGGCCCCTTGATCATAACAAAACTGTTTTTCGCCGGACTTTCATGGTTGAAAGCTGAAAATACTTCAGCGTTATGCTCTAAAGGCAATAAAACAACCTCGTCAGCGTGCAACAAAGTGTAAAATAACGTATACTGGATCTCTTGTCCACTAGTCCCTTCAGAACATTTTAGTCTAGTTTTTATCCGTCAACTAAATTGCCAGTATATTTAGTCTTAGTTTTAGTCATCGTAGCTTAGTTTTCATTTAGTTTTCCTCAGTGAAAAAAGGTAGTCGACGAACATTTTTCGTCTTAGTTTTCGTCGACGAAAACGCCACTGGTTAAACCCCCCCCCCTCTAGTGGTGGTGCTGTGAAGTGAACCATTACCTTTCTGTTTCTTCAGAGCAGGAAGACTGCTGATGGTGGTGGCGTGGATGATCTCCACTACGATCTGATACCTGCAGAGGGAGACAGAGAGACGTGGATGATCGTCTGTGGACGTCTTTAAAAAAAAAAAAAATGAATACGTGGTGCCAAAGTTTGTGTGATTGCCATTGAGAATGCATTGGGCGTTTAAGTTAAATAACTCAGAAACTATTAAACATTTCAAAGTAAAGAGTTCCAGCATGTGTCTTCCACAGTCAGCTGAATTATAAAAAGTGTGAATTGAGTTTCTAGGTTAAAGTGATTTTTTTGAAAGTTTTGCGTGGGCTCACGAAGTGATAAGATGACCCTCCATAGAGAAATTACTTCCGTGAACCAGCAGGGGATGAGTGAGTGACGTCATGGACTTTAGAACCAGGGGATGAGCGAGTGACATCAGGACTTTAGAACCAGGGGACGAGCGAGTGACATCAGGACTTTCGGCACTCTATAGAGCAGTGGTTCCCAAAGTGGGGTCCGGGGACCCCCAGGGGTACCTGAGGGAGTTCCAGGGGGGACCCATCTATTTTGTTCATGTTCATAAAGTGCTAAAGTGTTTAAAGCAGTGGTTCCCAAACTTTTTCATGTCAAGGACCCCCAAATTGACACTACTTAGCCTGTGGACCCCCATTTGAAAAGATATGCCAGGGACCCCCATAAGAGAAGACGTACACATTTAGACGTCTACATTTAGACGTCTACATTTAGACGTCTGTATACATTTAGAAGTCTACATTTAGACGTCTACATTTAAAATTGCGGCCTGTGCCCAGCACCATGCCAAAGCTTTTTCCTGCAGGAAACACTCCCTGTGGTTGTAAATATATTGTTATCCGTGTTGCGAGGATGAGGGGGTACCTGGAAAAATATCTACCCCAAAAGGGGTACCTGGTCCAAAAAAGTTTGGGAACACCTGCTATAGAGCACCGAAGTCCTGACGTAACTCGCTCATCCCGACGATTCCCCTGGTTCACAGAAGTAATTTCTCTATGGAGAATAACATGGGGTGATCTTAATATTGTCTACTATAAGCGTTGTGGTCCAAAAATAAACAAGCTGTCTCTGCGTTATTGTCAGGGAGGTGTCTCTGTATCGTTTGCAACAGTCAGTCACTCATATTATGATACAGTCTGCTTCTAGCGAAAATCTAACTAATTCAGCAGCAGTAACATTAGCGTTTTCTCTCAGTCAGTTGATTCTTCATATCCATATGAGTGAAGCGGCCGGGGTGACATGTTTATTTTTCAAACACAGTTGTTATATGAGGCGATCTAAAATCGCCTCAATGGGGATTTCAATGCAACTAAACAAATACATGAACCTGGGGACTGACGCCCTCTACTGGAAGTGACGTCAGACTTCGCTGCTCTATTGGTGAAGACGGTTAAGGCCACACCGCCACACATAGGGTACTGACACACAGGGTACTGAGTCCTGACACACACTGGGTACAGACACAGGGTACAGACACACAAGGGTACCGACACATCACATCAGAAACGCTCGTTATTTCACTACAATGACATAACGGTCCCCACCTGGCCTGCTCCACATTTATAGAACGGTCTATCACCCTGGAGACACTACTGTCTGTTCCCATGGCAACCACACAGAATGGAGCGCTAGTTAACAACATTTCTTTCTTTTTTTTTACACTCACCCGCTGCGCGCGCGTGTGTTTGTGTGTGTGTGTGTGTGTGTGTGTGTGCATGTGTGTGTGCACGTCTGCACGAGTGTGTCTAGCTTATACAGACAACTGTGGTTATGATTTTGCACTGCATTTTTGGCATTTTTGACCGTGTCAAGTCAGACATTCACAACCAGTGTTGTTTTCGTCGACTAAAACTACGACGAAGAATGTTCGTCGACTACCTTTTTCCACTGACGAAAACTACATTGAAACTAAATGAAAACTAAAGCTACGACGACTAAAACGAAGACTAAAATAATATACTGACAATTTCGTCAACAGATAAAAAAACTAGACTAAAATGTTAGGAAGGGACTTCAGTGGACAAGAGATCCAGAATAAGTCATTTTACACTTGGTCGCATGCTGAAAATAGCAGAACTACAAGCTGGACTTGTAGATCTGCTATTTCCGATAGCGTGACTTGTCGCGCTCTCGACAAAAACTTGCGCTATCGAGAAAGCGCGACTTGAGAAAGCGCGACAAAAACTTGCGCTCTCTCAGTGTGAAATCAGTCATTACGACGGCATCAAGGCCCGCCAAAATACATTTTAGTCGACTAAATGAACCGTAGATTAAGTCGACTAAAAGGGCAGAACCTCTTTTCACATCGGCCTATTATAGTGCCACTAGGAGGCCAAAAACCTTTCTTTTTTTTTTTTTACAGATCACGCAAATCGCTACACAGTATCCCTCCAATGCATGGCCTTACGACATATGGCAGCCAGTTAAAATGCATGCATCTCTGTGCTAACATAATGACACCGACCAATAGCGTTGGAAACTCCCCCCTGTCAGGTTGTAAAGGAGCAACTTGGACACTCAAGCATGAAGGAAGCATGAGTTCAAGTCCGTTGCTCTCCCCTTGTCCCCCATATATGGGGACTAGGTTGGTCTCCCCTTGTCCCCCATATATGGGGGCTAGGTTGCTCTCCCCTTGTCCCCCATATATGGGGACTAGGTTGGTCTCCCCTTGTCCCCCATATATGGGGACTAGGTTGGTCTCCCCTTGTCCCCCATATATGGGGGCTAGGTTGCTCTCCCCTTGTCCCCCATATATGGGGACTAGGTTGCTCTCCCCTTGTCCCCCATATATGGGGACTATAGGTTGCTCTCCCCTTGTCCCCCATATATGGGGACTAGGTTGCTCTCCCCTTGTCCCCCATATATGGGGACTATAGGTTGCTCTCCCCTTGTCCCCCATATATGGGGACTAGGTTGCTCTCCCCTTGTCCCCCATATATGGGGACTAGGTTGCTCTCCCCTTGTCCCCCATATATGGGGACTAGGTTGGTCTCCCCTTGTCCCCCATATATGGGGACTAGGTTGGTCTCCCCTTGTCCCCCATATATGGGGACTAGGTTGGTGGAGGGTGTGTAGAGCCCAGGATCACATTAGATGATTGACACAGGGGTGAAAAATGGGTTACAAAATCGTGGGATAAAAAAATAAATAATAATAATAATAATAATACTTTCAGAAACGGCTATGGGAGAAATGCATTGCTTTTCATTTCCTGGGCCACTGAAAGGGGGAGGGACTGCGACGCTCTATTACATGTCACGATAGCAAAAGGGCCCCAGAGCAGAGGTCAGTAAGCAAACCTTTTGAAATGAAGTGCCATGTATTTATTTTCTAGATAGTCAGTGTGCCATGTGACGTCATGTGACGTCATGGACTTTAGAACCAGGGGATGAGCGAGTGACGTCAGGACTTTAGAACCAGGGGATAAGCGAGTGACGTCATGGACTTTAGAACCAGGGGATAAGCGAGTGACGTCATGGACTTTAGAACCAGGGGATGAGTGAGTGACGTCATGGACTTTAGAACCAGGGGATGAGCGAGTGACGTCATGGACTTTAGAACCAGGGGATGAGCGAGTGACATCAGGACTTTAGAACCAGGGGATGAGCGAGTGACGTCAAGACTTCCGGCACTCTATAGAGCACCGAAGTCCTGACGTAACTCGCTCATCCCGACGATTCACAGAAGTAATGTCTCTATGGAGAATAACATGGGGTGATCTTAATATTGTCTACTATAAGCGTCTGCGACGCTCTATTACATGTGACGATAGCAGGGTCAGCAAAAGGGCCCCAGAGCAGAGGTCAGTAAGCAAACCTTTTGAAATGAAGTGCCATGTATTTATTTTCTAGATAGTCTGTGTGCCATGTCATTGTGAACATTAATTTTAATGACACGACATCACACATTCCAACATATTTTATTGCCCACGAATATAACCTTTTCCCTTCTTGTAAAATGTTTACTTTCACATTATTATAATGATTATGACATAATCAGAATCTGAGAAGCAATAATCCACTTATGTCCCCAGTCAGAGTTCAGAGTTTTAATGAATGCAGAATCATGTGTAGGATGTTAATTTACACACAAATGTGAGGGCCTTTATTTATTTGACCTTTTTAGCGTGCCAGAGATCACCCTTCTTTGTGCCAATGTTGGCACCAGTGCCAAAGGTTGCTTACCCCTGCAGTAGACCATGAGTTGCATGAATTCAGACATGAGAAATGGTGCACGCACGGCAGGCTGACGTTCTACCTGAGCTGTTTGAGGAAGTCCACGTCAGCCGACGTGGAGATGAGCTTGATGAAGTCCTCGTAGGAGGCGGCGTAGGTGTAGGCCTTCTTCTGCTGCTCGGCCTGCTGCTCCCTCTGCTCCAGCTGGGAGAGCAGCATGGTGTTCAGGGAGTCTGGGTCCGAGAGCACCTCCACCAGGGGCCTCAACACTATAGAGGAACACACACACACACACACACATGGTGTTCAGGGAGTCTGGGTCCGAGAGCACCTCCACCAGGGGCCTCAACACTAGAGGAACACACACACACACACACACACACACACACACGGTGTTCAGGGAGTCTGGGTCCGAGAGCACCTCCACCAGGGGCCTCAGTACTGGAGGAACACACACACACACACACACACACACACACATGGTGTTCAGGGAGTCTGGGTCCGAGAGCACCTCCACCAGGGGCCTCAACACTAGAGGAACACACACACACACACACACACACACACACATGGTGTTCAGGGAGTCTGGGTCCGAGAGCACCTCCACCAGGGGCCTCAGTACTGGAAGGAAGACACACACACACACACACACACACACACACACACACACACATGGTGTTCAGGGAGTCTGGGTCCGAGAGGACCTCCACCAGGGGCCTCAGTACTGGAAGGAAGACACACACACACACACACACACACACACACACACACACACACACACACACGGTGTTGAGAGAGTCTGGGTCGCTCAGCACCTCCACCAGAGGCCTCAGTACTGGAAGGAAGACACACACACACACACACATGGTGTTCAGGGAGTCTGGGTCCGAGAGCACCTCCACCAGGGGCCTCAGTACTGGAGGAACACACACACACACACACACACACACATGGTGTTCAGGGAGTCTGGGTCCGAGAGCACCTCCACCAGGGGCCTCAGTACTGGAGGAACACACACACACACACACACACACACACACACGGTGTTGAGGGAGTCTGGGTCCGAGAGCACCTCCACCAGAGGCCTCAGTACTGGAGGAACACACACACACACACACACACACACACACACACACACACACATGGTGTTCAGGGAGTCTGGGTCCGAGAGCACCTCCACCAGAGGCCTCAGTACTGGAAGGAAGACACACACACACACACACACACACGGTGTTCAGGGAGTCTGGGTCGCTCAGCACCTCCACCAGGGGCCTCAGTACTGGAGGAGCACAGCGAGAGAACTTTAGATTACTATACTAGTGAGGACCTCCGTCAGGGGCTGACGCACGCACGCACGCACACATGCACGCACGCACACACGCACACACGCACACACACACACACGCACACGCACGCACACATGCACACACGCACTCCCCCCCCCCCCCCCCCCTCCCCCCTCCCTCCCTCCCCCCATACCTTTGGTGGTGATGACCTCGGTCAGACAGCAGCGGAGGGTCCGTGACTTGGCGTCTCTCTGGGGCAGCAGACACAGCAGCAGGAGGCGCGCCACGCAGCGCAGGAAGGCCAGCTCGCAGTCTGGACTCAGCAGACATGGATGGAGAGGGAACGGCCTCGCGCCCTCCTCCGGCCTGAGGGGAGAGGTTTACAGTCTGGACTCAGCAGACATTGGATGCGTGCGTGCGTGCGTGCGTGCGTTGCATTGCGTTGCATGCGTTGCAGCGTAGTTTAGTGTAGCGCAGCACTGTGTAGCGCAGTGTAGCATAGCGTAGTGCAGTGTAGCATAGCGCTGTGTAGTGCAGTGTAGCATAGCGTAGTGCAGTGTAGCATAGCGCTGTGTAGTGCAGTGTAGTTGCGAACGCAGTGATTGCGAACGCAATGAGCACTTACTATGAGACCTAGCAGATCATGTCTGTCTGTCTGTCTGTGTGTGTGTCCGTGTGTGTCCCCCCTTTGTGCCCATATATGGAGCTGAGTGATTTGTTTGTGATTGATGCAACACACTCCATATTTGGACGTATAGCTGCTTTGGGGACTCCTTATATGGTTATGGCTAAGTTAAAAACTTAACTTAAAAATAACTTAACTTAAAAAAACAATAACTTAAAAATAAATCTTAAAAAAACCCAAATATGTACGAGCTGCGTTCGCTTCCCGCGTTTGCTCGTCTTACTGGTGTAGCATAGTGTAGCGTAGAGTAGCGTAGTATAGTGTAGCGTAGAGTAGCGTAGCATAGCGTAGTGTAGCATAGCGCTGTGTAGCGCAGTGTAGTGTAGCATAGTGTAGCGTAGAGTAGCGTAGCGCTGTGTAGCGCAGCGCAGCGTACCTGGCTGCCGCCGCCTTCAGGTCGGTGAAGTGCGTGTGGAGGATACGGATGGTGTCGTAGCACACCACGTTGACCAGGTCGATGTCGGCCAGCCGGGAGCGGAGCTGCGTGACCGCCTGCCACCAGTCCTGCAGCAGCATTGCGTGGAGCTGGCCTTCGTCGCGGCTCAGCGGCCCGTACCACGACAGGATGTAGTCTCGGTACGAGTAGTCAAACACTGGCAGAGACGAGACAGAAGAAGCCATCAAGCCAAGACACGACTTCACGATTAAAAAAAGAAAATCACACCTGTGTGAACCGAGTGGTGCAACTCCCCTCTCTCCCCCCTCCTCTCTCTCTCTCTGCTAGCTATATTATGGATATCAATCCTGTTTCTGTGCTGCGTGCGCAGCCTCTAAATCACCCCCACAGACCGTGGCAGTCAGAAGTTGGATTTGCGTCCAGCAGGTGGCAGCCATGTCACATACTTCTCTCGTTCCAATTTCACGCATGCGCACACCACTCGTGCTCATACACCTACACAAAGAAACAAACAGGTACACGGACCTTGCACCCTAGAGGAGCAAAGGGCTAAACCCATTCTGGGCGGGAACCCGCATCATGTCATGCTTTAGCCATTGAAAAATAGCAGACCTACAAGCTCATAGCTACGAGCTTGTAGGTCTGCTCGAAGAACGACTGACATAGATAGACATGGCTTTTTCGGAAAACTGTTTATAGAATCTGATCTCAGGTCAGAAGGGGCTTAACCCATTCTGACCGGGCACCCATTTTGGTGTTGGCATCATGTTATGCTTTACCTATTGAAAAATAGCAGATCTACAAGCTCATATCGCGCCACCGAGTGGCGCGATACGAGCTTGTAGGTCTGCTATTTTTGAAAAATTCGAAGAACGACTGACATTTTTAGAATCTGATCTCAGGTCAGAATGGGTTCATCAGACCAGTGTGTGTCCCGTGGAAACCTTGTATGAATCTGATCTCAGGTCAGAATGGGCTTAATAAGTCTAGTAAGTAGAGTCATTATGAAAGATTGATTCTGCCACAGTCACAGTATGAATTCAGCGATATATGGAATCACAGCAGATCAAAGAAATGCGAACGGTCGTCACGTGCAAATGAGCGCCTCCCTCCCTCCTTCCCTCCCTCCCTCCCTCCCTCCCTCCTATGCCTATGCCCTTTCGATCACCTAAAAAGAAAAAGTTAACCGTTTTTGTGTAATGTCTCCCTCTGAACGATCGAAATAAAACTATTCATTCATTCATTCAATTTACAATTTACAATTTAGGCATTTAGCAGACGCTCTTAATCCAGAGCGACTTACATTAAGCAAGAACAAAAAAGCATGGGAATAAATCACATACAAACATTTATCATGAAACATGCGTGAGCTAAGAACGTAACAGTGGAATATCTATATAATGAAACTATACATATAAACTATACATATATACTATACTATGCTATACATATGTACTATGACGTGCATATGACTACATACAATGCACTTATAGTGCTGTCTACATAACATGCTATAAGTCTGTATCAAATGCTATCTAAGTCTAAGTCATTCATTCTTTCAGAGTGCTAATCAAAGAAGGCTCAGATGATTCAGTGTGGAACCAAATGCCTTTTGACCGCTCGTCAACAAACCATGGCAGCAATTATCAGCGGTGGAGAAAAAAAAGTACTCAATTGTTTTACTTAACCCATTCTGACCTGAGATCAGATTCATACGAGGTTTCCACTGGACACACACTGGTCTGATTAAGTACCAATACACTTCCCACCCCGCTCACTCACTGTTTGAACTGCTGCCATCAGGCAGACGGTACAGAGTGATCAAGTCCAAGACCAACAGATTCAGTAACAGCTTCTATCCCACAGCGGTAGTTGCACTCAATGCTGCTAAAAAATGATCTGTTGCTGCGACACTTTTAGTTTTTTTTAATCTGCCATCTTAAAGTACAATAAGGGTTTGTTGTGCGATAACAGCTGAAATGACATGTTAGTGCATTACTAGTGCTGCTGGGGTTGTGCAATTACAAGAAGTCATGTGTGTTTTGTTTTAGCTTGTATACAGTATGTTGTTTTTGTGATATGATGATGCACTGATTGGTTGGCACTTTTAACCCATTCTGACCGGGAACCCGTTTTGGTGTTAGCATCATGTTATGCTTTAGCTATTGAAATTTCTACTATACCAGGTCTAAGGATCGAACTAGATCCCCTACAATGTATCTTGGGCTTACACCCAACGACACCTGAATTCAATAGATTCAAGAGAATTCTGAATATACTATGGTACTGTGCTAGGTTGTCAATACTACAATGTTGGATAGGGGATGTTGTTCCATCTGTATCGAGTTGGCTCCATAATGTTCTACAACTGCTCCCATTAGAACGGCTCACACATGTTCTCCAAGGAGACATGGATGGATTCTTCTTGGTTTGGGGCCCAGTTGTGGAATACATGGGAGTAGAATACGCAGAAATATTATCAAGAGGTTTGACAAATTAAGGAAATAATCATGTTAAGAACAAAGGCTTTAAGATTTAAGTATATAAGGAGTAGAAGAAGATGATGTATGGACGTATGTATGATTAATGTATGTCGGTTAGTCTGTGTATGTATAAGTGAGTCATGTATCGGTTTGTGCAAAAATGAAAAAATAAAATGATTGAAAGAAAGAAAAATAGCAGATCTACAAGCTCATAGCGCGCCACCGAGTGGCGCGCTACGAGCTTGTAGGTCTGCTATTTTTGAAAAATCGAAGAACAACTGACATTTTTTAGAATCTGATCTCAGGTCAGAATGGGTTAATCAGACCAGTGTGTGTCCTATAGTGGAAACCTCGTATGAATCTGATCTCAGGTCAGAATGGGTTAATTTCGTTGTACACGTTGCAATGACAAATAAAGATCTATCTATCCATCTATCTATCTTACAGGCAAAAGTACCGAATTGAAAATGGTACTTGATTAAAAGTACAAAAGTGTCGGCATCAAAATGTACTTAAAGGTACTCAAATTAAAAGCACTCATATTGCAGAATGTCCCACTTCACAAGTTCACAATGTGTACAAAGTCTATTGAAAAGAGCAGATCTACAACGCGGCGCATTGTGAGCTTGTAGATCTGCTATTTTCAAATGGCCAAAATGTATAGGGTTGAAGTGGTCGATGTATGCTTTCTGATCAAAATTAAAATCTCCAAACAAAGTAACTAGTATAACTAAAGTTTTCAAATAATTCTAGTGGAGTAAAAGTACACTCAGAGATGTAGTGGGAGTAGAAGTAAAAGTGTTGGAAATTGGAAATACTCAAGTACGTACTTTACTTAACCCATTCTGACCTGAGATCAGATTCATACGAGGTTTCCACTGGGACACACACTGGTCTGATTATAACCCATTCTGACCTGAGATCAGATTCATACGAGGTTTCCACTAGGACACACACTGGTCTGATTAACCCATTCTGACCTGAGATCAGATTCTAAAAATGTCAGTCGTTCTTCGATTTTTCAAAAATAGCAGACCTACAAGCTCGTAGCGCGCCACTCGGTGGCGCGCTATGAGCTTGTAGATCTGCTGTTTTTCAATAGCTAAAGCATAACATGATGCTAATACCAAAATGGGTTCCCGTTCAGAATGGGTTAAGTGCAGTACTTAAAGGGTAAGACAACTTTTTTTTTAGGTTTGGGTTGTGTAGTTACTTTGCCATGATGCAACTCCAAATGTGGACAAGAAATAAAAAAATAACTGCTCCAGTGATTAGAATTTGATAATTCTAAATATGCTCCTCATTGACTTACATTGTAGCTAAAACAGCTCTCAAAGTCACTCTTTTAGTACGTAAACAAACACAAACAATGTTGATTCAGACAATATAGAGCATCACCAAAACTCATGTGGTTTTATTTTTTCATAACAAATGTTAGATTCCTGTTGATTTGTCCATTTTATTGGGAAGAAAACCCGTACTGGATCCGTGGATCCGGATCTTCAAATAGTAAAACCAACAGGAATCTAACATTTGCTATGAAAAGATAAAACCACATGAGTTTTGGTGATGCTCTATATTGTCTGAATCAACTTTGTTTGTGTTTGTTTACGTACTAAAAGAGTGACTTTGAGAGGCTGTTTTAGCTACAATGTAAGTCAATGAGGAGCATATTTTGAATGATCAATTTCTAATCACTGGAGCAGTTTTTTTATTTTTATTTCTTGTCCACATTTGGAGTTGCATCATGGCAAAGTAACTACACAACCCAAACCTCAAAAAGAAAAGTGGTCTTACCCTTTAAGTAAAAGTACTTAGTTAATTTCCACCACTGGCAATTATGTGTGTATAGCATTCCAGTCCTGTGTGAAATCCCGGGGGTGTGAAATTGTAGAGCTTGACTCGAAATGTCGGAGGCATTAACCCATTGTGGGCGTGCACCCATTTTGGTGTTATAGCATCATGTTATGCTTTAGCTATTGAAAAATAGCAGATCTACAAGCTCATAGCGCGCCACCGAGTGGCGCGCTACGAGCTTGTAGGTCTGCTATTTTTTGAAAAATCGAAGAACGACTGACATTTTTTAGAATCTGATCTCAGGTCAGAATGGGGTTAATCAGACCAGTGTGTGTCCAGTGGAAACCTCGTATGAATCTGATCTCAGGTCAGAATGGGGTTAATCAGACCAGTGTGTGTGTGTGTGTGTCCAGTGGAAACCTCGTATGAATCTGATCTCAGGTCAGAATGGGTTAATGTGAGCGTCAGAAATCACTCAGTTCAATCCCTTCTCTACGTTTTAAAATGGATGACAGGCCTCACGTCAACGAAGACGCTGATTAGCCCATTCTGAACGGGAACCCGTTTTACAATGTACAATGTAGGCATTTAGCAGACGCTCTTAACCCATTCTGACCTGAGATCAGATTCAAACGAGGTTTCCACTGGACACACACTGGTCTGATTAACCCATTCTGACCTGAGATCAGATTCTAAAAATGTCAGTCGTTCTTCGATTTTTTTCAAAAATTGCAGACCTACAAGCTCGTAGCGCGCCACTCGGTGGCGCGCTATGAGCTTGTAGATCTGCTATTTTTCAATAGCTAAAGCATAACATGATGCTAACACCAAAATGGGTTCCCGTTCAGAATGGGTTAAGCAAGAACAAAAAAAGCATGGGAATACATCACATAAAAAGCATTTATCATGAAACATGCGTAAGCTACGAAAGTAACAGTGGAATATCTATACAATGAAACTATACATATAAACTACTATGCTATACATTATGTACTATGACGTGATATGACTCCATACAATGCAATTATAGTGCTGTCTTCATAACATGCTATAAGTCTGTGTCAAATGCTATCCAAGTCTACAGAAATGCTATCTAAGGGGGTGGGGTAAGTGCTATGGGCCATGATGGAGTCTGAAAAGGTGGGTTTTCAGACTACGGCGGAAGATTGGGAGTGATGCTGCAGTTCTGACTGCGATGGGAAGTGCATTCCACAGTTTTGGAGCCAGAAGGAGAAAGAGTTTGGGACGTGTGGAGCGTTTTTAGTGAGGGTACTTCCAGCTTCCCTGCGTTGGCTGATCTGAGTGCGCGGGTTCGATGTAGGTGTCAGCATCATGTTGTGCTTTAGCTATTGAAAAATAGCAGATCTACAAGCTCATATAAGCGCGCTACGAGCTTGTATGTCTGCTATTTTTTTTTAAATCGAAGAACAACTGACATTTTTTAGAATCTGATCTCAGGTCAGAATGGGTTAATCAGACCAGTGTGTGTCCAGTGGAAACCTCGTATGAATCTGATCTCAGGTCAGAATGAGTTAGTATATAGAGGTCAGGTTTTTTTTTTCATTCAACAGTAAACACACAACACATACATTATTAGTGTGTACGTTACCATAACATAATGCTTTTAAAAGGGATAGTTCAGATTTTTTTGAACTTAAGTTGTATGAAATACTTGGCATTAATATAGTGGTTGCAACTGTATTAATTGATTGCCAGAGTCCCGTACGGTGGGAGTTCTGCTCTGGTTTTGGTGAAATATCAAGTATAGCATTTGTATTGTTGACCCATTTCTAAAATATTAGTGCAACTTTCGTTGTTTCTTTTACCCCTCTATCACACAGAAGTGACAGAACTATGTTTTTTGTGTCCATATCACTACGCCCAAAAAAATTGTTCCATGTGATGGAGGGGTCAAAGTTGAACGAAAGTCGCGCTAATATTTTAGAAATAGGTCAACAATAGAAATTACACTAGTTTTGTGGATTAATTTACTTTTACTGCGTGGCCCCCGGTGCCCCCCCCCCCCCCCCCCACAAAATGACCAGAACTACTTAATATTCACCAAAACCAGAGCAGAACTCCCACCACGGGACTCAATCGGGGCAATCAATTAATACAGTTGCAACCACTATATTAATGACAAGAATTTCATACAGCTTAAAGGGACACTTCACCCTTTTTGCAAAAAAATATATGTTAATGACGTTTAGAAGCTTTAGAACACACTCCTGGGGGTCTTTATGTGTGTAATATGTGGTTTTAGATATTTTAGATTGTAGCAGTGAGCCTGTTGTCTCTGATGTCATGGACACTGGGCTCACTTCCTTCCTGGACTACATGTTGTCTCAGTAAGACAGCTCTCCCCCCTATCCACAAGGAGGAGCAGTGCACCAAATAATTATGGGAATTGTAGTCCAGGAAGGTAGTGAGACCAGTGTCCATGACATCAGAGACAACAGGCTCACTGCTACAATCTAAAATATCTAAAACCACATATTACATACATAAATACCCCCAGGAAAGTGATCTAAAGCTTCTAAACGTCATTAACATATATATTTTTGCAAAGTGTCCCTTTAAGTTACAAAAAAAATCTGAACTATCCCTTTAAGCAGACAGAAAGGAGCAGTAGCACAACATGACTATACTGATACAAAGATGACCCAGCTTAACCTTTGACCTGTGATGTCACAGACACCTCTCACCTTACCACTTACAATACACACACACACACACACACACACACACACACACACACGTGTAAAGACTGTTGTAGTGAAAATCCTTAAGCCATCCGTGTGTTACCCTTACCCCACCCCCTTAGATAGCATTTCTGTAGACTTAGATAGCATTTGATGCAGATTTATAGACTTATAGCATGTTATGTAGACAGCACTATAATTGCATTGTATGTAGTCATAGCACGTCATAGTACATATGTCAGTCGTTCTCAAACATTTTCATGTCAAGGACCCCCAGAATTATCTGTAATTGGCCGCCGACCCCCATCTGATAATATGTTGTTCCAGGGACCCCCCCCCCTGCCCAGAAGCAAAGATTTGAGTTAAAAACGTTCGCTCTGAAAGAATATATATTCAAAGATTTGAATGAGCTTATGAGCTTGTAGATCTGCAATTTTTACAATAGCTAAAGTATAACATAATGTTTAAAACACCAAAAGGGTTACTGCATGTTTTTGTGAATCCTGGTCTCTAAAACTACCTCCCCCTGGCCAGCCGGGGCGCCTGATGGAAGGGAAAGGAACTGGTCGGAATAACGTGTCCCTTCCACGCGCTACGTCCGGCCGGGGAAATTCCCCTCTGTCAGGTGTAAAGGAGCAGCTTGGACTCCTCATGCATAGAAGGAGGCATGAGGTCAGTCCGCTGCCCCCCCCCCCAGGTTGGCAGAGGAAGTGTAGCGCCCAGGATTACATTAGATAATTGGCACTGGGTGAAAAGAAAACTGAGTTACAAAATTGTGGGATAAAAATAAAAATAAAAATAAAAATAAAAATAAAAAAACACCAAAAGGGGTTCCCGCCAAGAATGGACACATTATTCATTCAGATTCAGCGCCTTAAGAGACCCATAAAGATGAACATGATTATTATGAATCATCATTATTATTATTATTAGTATTAATTTTAGTACCTTCCTTCAAGGCTTTGTCCACGTTGTGCGACACCACCACCCTCGCCCCCCGACTCTGGTTGGACTCTGGGACCGCCACCAAGAAACGAGCCTGGAAGACAGACAGACACACGGACGTTAGCGGGGTGTTAGCCTGGAAGACAGACAGACACACAGACACACGGACGTTAGGGGGGTGTTAGCCTGGAAGACAGACAGACACACAGACACACGGACGTTAGCGGGGTGTTAGCCTGGAAGACAGACAGACACACAGACAGACAGACACACAGACAGACAGACACACGGACAGACACACGGACTGCTCGTAGCGCGCCACTCGGTGGCGCGCTACGAGCTTGTAGGTCTGCTATTTTCTTTTTTAATCGAAGAACGACTGACATTTTTAAAATCTGATCTCAGGTCAGAATGGGTTAATCAGACCAGTGTGTGTCCAGTCAGTGGAAACCTCGTATGAATCTGATCTCAGGTCAGAATGGGTCAAGCCTTGCTCAGTATTTCTCAACTTTTATCCTACAGAGCTGAAAGGTAAAAACACTGTGTGTTGTTTGTGGTCTTTGACCCACCGGGTCAAATGTTGACCCCAACGTGGTTCGATTCTACAAATGTCTTCTAAAATCAGTTTTCTGGGAAAAACAACCCATGTTTCTGTCAGTGGTTCTCAATATTTCATGTCAAGGATCGCAAAGATTATATGTAATTGGCAACCGACCCCCCCCCCCCCCCCCCCCCCCCATATCTGAAATATGTATGTTCCAGGGACCTCCTCACAGAAGCAAAGATTTGAGTTAAAAATGTATCGCTCTGAAAGAATAATTATATATATATATTCAAAGATTTGAGGCACATTTTCACGATTTTTCAAGAATAGCAGACATACAAGTTCATAGCACGTCCATAGCTCGTATAGCGCGGCACTCGTGAGCTTGAAGATCTGCTATCTTTCAATAGCTAAAGTATAACATGATGCTTTAAACTAGCCTGAAAAATCGAAGAACCACTGACACATAGAAACACAGCTTTTTCAGAAAACTGTCAGGATGTAGAAGACATTTTTTAGAATCTGATCTCAGGTCAGAATGGGTTGTAATAGAGCACCGAAGTCCTGACGTAACTCGCTCATCCCGACGATTCCCCTGGTTCGCGGAAGTAATTTCTCTATGGAGAATAACATGGGGTGATCTTAATATCGTCTACTATAAGCGTTGTGGTCCGAAAATAAACAAGCTGTCTCGGCGTTATTGTTAGGGAGGTGTCTCTGTATCGTTTGCAACAGTCAGTCACTCATATAATGATACAGTCTGCTTCTAGCGACAATCTAACTAATTCAGCAGCAGTAACATTAGCGTTTTCTCTCAGTCAGTTGATTCTTCATATCCATGTGAGTGAAGCGGCCGGGGTGACATGTTTATTTTTCAAACACAGTTGTTATATGAGGCGATCTAAAATCGCCTCAATGGGGATTTCAATGCAACTAAACAAATACATGAACCTGGGGACTGACGCCCTCTACTGAAAGTGACGTCAGACTTCGGTGCTCTATTCCTAACCGTTCAGAAGAGAGGAAAGCAGCTATAATACGTGCATGAGAAGCAAGGTTATAATAGTTTTTTTTTTTTTTTTTTTCATTATAGTTTAGTTTTGACATGTGTTTTTCTACTTCAGTTAGTTTTAGTTAGTTTTTTAGAGCGGGTTTGTTAGTTTTTATTTTGGTGAAAATGCTTAGTTTTTAGTTTAGTTATAGTTTAGTTTTATTCGTACTTTGGTTTATTTGTGGGTTAGGATTAGCGTGGCTACAAGCTGCCGTATACGGTGCTGAAAAGTGCCGTAAAACTTGTTGGAGAAATGAGGAAATGAATCTAATGAATTTAAAAGGATTATATTATAAATATCCGAAAGGCATATAAATATTGATAAAAACTCAAACCTAAGGGTATTTTGTCTATCATTTCAGTTAGTTTTGAGGACACACAATGTACAGTTTCAGTTTAGTTATCGTTTTGTAATTTATTTTTTAGTTTATTAGTTTCAGTTGTTCACTAAAATGTTTTTTTTAATTTTTTGTTAGTTTTAGATAACTATTATAACCTTTATGAGAAGACATTAGGAGGATTCTCGCTTCTGTGCTATTGAAAAATAGCAGATCTACAAGCTCATAGCGCGCCACCGAGTAGATCTGCTATTTTTTTTTTTTATCGAAGAGCGACTGACATTTTCAGAATCTGATCTCAGGTCAGAATGGGTTATAATCAGACCAGTGTGTGTCCAGTGGAAACCTCGTATGAATCTGATCTCAGGTCAGAATGGGTTATAATCAGACCAGTAGTGTGTGTCCAGTGGAAAACCTCGTATGAATCTGATCTCAGGTCAGAATGGGTTATAATCAGACCAGTAGTGTGTGTCCAGTGGACACCTCGTATGAATCTGATCTCAGGTCAGAATGGGTTATAATCAGACCAGTAGTGTGTGTGTCCAGTGGACACCTCGTATGAATCTGATCTCAGGTCAGAATGGGTTTAATAATTAGAAGGGAGGATCCTCTCTCTCTCTCACCATGAGCTTGCTGAAGAACTCCAGCTGCGCGGCCAGCCGCCTCCTCTCGCGGTCGAAGCGGAGCGCCCGCGGCGGCTGCGGCGCGCCAGCAGAGCCGCGCCACCCGCCAGGAAGCAGAGCAGGGCGAAGGAGGCGTAGACGAAGAGCTTCAGGAAGAAGGAGGTGACGCTCAGGCCGCCGCAGGCGAACTGGAACGCCAGCACGGCCGCCGCGCCCAGGCAGAAGGCCGGCACGAACCTGGAGGTGGCGATGGAGGCGATGGTGGAGGAGGAGGGAGGAGGGGGGGGCGAGGAGGAGGAGGAGTTGGCAGACATGGGGCTCTCTCTGCTTACGGCTGGGTCTCTCCCGCCAACCAGTGGTGCAATGATGACGCTAGCTAGCTGAGGAATGAATGAATGATTGAATGAATCGTTTATTTCGGTACTTACATTTTTTTTTTTACATTATAAGACAGATTGTAAAGGGTCAAGTTTAGCACGAAAAGGTGCTTATTTTGCCTGTAACCCTTTTTAAAAGTAACATTAGTTACGGACAGAACAAAAACAAAAGCGAGAAAAACAAAAACGAGAAAAACAAAAAAGAAAAGAAAAACAGCAGAGGAAGAGGAAGAGGAGGAGGAGGAAGAGGAGGAGGAGGAGGAGGAGGTGGGCATTCATTCATGGACCCCACCATCATCCATATAGTATATGTTGGCACTGGTGCTGCTAATCGCTCTACAATAATAACCAGCAATATTACACGAGGGGGTGTGGGTTAACGTGATTATTGCCACGACAGGGATGCGGTCAGGACGAGACGGAGTCGAGTTCCGCAAGCATCACTGAAGTGCTAACTCATGTGTTTTATTTTTTCATAAAATGTTATCTTCCTGTTGATTTGTCCATTTTATTGGAAGAAAACCCGGACTGGATCAGTGGATCCAGATCTTCAAATAGTAAAATCAACAGGAATCTAACATTTTTATGAAAAATAAAACCACATGAGTTTTGGTGATGCTCTATATTGTCTGAATCAACATTGTTTGTGTTTGTTTACGTACTAAAAGAGTGACTTTGAGAGCTGTTTTAGCTACAATGTAAGTCAATGAGGAGCATATTTTGAATTATCAATTTCTAATCACTGGAGCAGTATTTTTTTTATTTCTTGTCCACATTTGGAGTTGCATCATGGCAAAGTAACTTCACAACCCAAACCTCAAAAAAAGTGGTCTTTTAACCACACCCTCGAGTGTAATATTGCAATTCTACCACAGTTACCCTTAAAACTAAGAAAATTTCTGAAAGAATATATTTTTTTTTAATGACAAATGTAGTCACTACGACCACAAATGTCCCAAAAAACTAGCTATAGCCTAGCCACCCAGTTTGCTATAGCGCTCTGGGAGAACAGAGCGGCTGAATTATTTGTTTTGATTATAGGTGGTGAACGGTGCTGGTTTAACCACCGGCTAGAAGGCTGTTTCAACCAATCAGATTGCTTCCTCCAAACGACCTGTGGTATAGAATAACCAGTAATACACCTTAAAGGTGTTCCTTTAAAGGCGATACAGCGACCGCTATAGAGGGCAGAGACACTCTCTATACCGGGAAATAAAATTAAATCAGTAATTAATAAATATCAATGAAAAGTCTACCGTCTCTCTCTCTCTCTCTCTCTCAGCGATAATTGTCAAGGAGTTATAGTTGTCTTTTGTGTCGTCACTATATACTGTAAATAAACTGTCTGCAGAAATGTGGAATATTTGGACGGCATGAGCAACATTTAGCGTTTTGATTCTTTTTTTTTGTATCCATAATTATGAGTCAAACCACCGCGATCATGGGAAATGGCTGGATGGGATGCAGGCTGTGTTGAATACCCTCCATTCAAAGAGCTGGGGTGGTGGTACTGTTTATACCGGTTCTGGTGCGGTTGAATACCATCCAGTCAAAGAGCTGGGGTGGTGGTACTGTTTATACCGGTTCTGGTGCGGTTGAATACCATCCCCCCCACCAGCTCCTCCTCCTCTGACATGTTAGTATTCTCCTCCTCAGCTTTGCGGTTCGGTTCTGTTCTGTTCTGTTCTGTTCTGGCGGGCCCCTCTTAGCGTCGGGGCCGCAGCCCTCTTAGTCATCCAATGACGAGTCCCCCTGATGGCGGCTGAGGATGTAGGGGCTTGTCTCTCACTTGTCACCTCCCCAGAGGAGAGGAGAGGAGAGGAGAGGAGAGGAGAGGAGAGGATCTATCTGTCTGTCACCCCCACAGAGGAGAGGAGAGGAGAGGAGAGGAGAGGAGAGGAGAGGAGAGGAGAGGAGAGGAGAGGAGAGGAGAGGAGAGGAGAGGAGAGGAGAGGAGAGGAGAGGATCTATCTGTCTGTCACCCCCACAGAGGAGAGGAGAGGAGAGGAGAGGAGAGGATCTATCTGTCTGTCACCCCCACAGAGGAGAGGAGAGGAGAGGAGAGGAGAGGAGAGGAGAGGAGAGGAGAGGAGAGGAGAGGAGAGGATCTATCTGTCTGTCACCCCCACAGAGGAGAGGAGAGGAGAGGAGAGGAGAGGAGAGGAGAGGAGAGGAGAGGAGAGGAGAGGAGGATCTATCTGTCTGTCACCCCCACAGAGGAGAGGAGAGGAGAGGAGAGGAGAGGGGGATCTATCCGTCTGTCACCCCCACAGAGGAGAGGAGAGGGGAGGGGGATGGATGGATGGATGGATGGATGGAGCAACACCCCCCCCCCCCCCCACCACCCTGACTGTCACCTTGAGAACAGACAGGTGGGGGAGAGAGAGGAGGAAAGGCTGGGAGTTCTTCCAGCAGCGACCGTCAGCGTCAAACCAACCCTGGCTGTATGTATTCATTATTACACTAACTAACTGCACTACACGGTATAATACACAAACAAAACGCCTGTAAGAAGGAAAGTAGGTCAAACAAACAAACAACTACCTTATCATTGGGGGGGGGGGGGGGGAGAAGAAAGAACGTTACCTATAAATGGACATCTTTCTTCTTTTTCTTCCTCCACGACGTCAGTGACAGCATGTCCCTCAGTCAGTCACACACCGGCGGCGACACCGCTGCCATAATCCCCCCCGGTTAGTCCCTTGCGGTCGCCGTTTAGTCCAACCTAGCGTCCATACTAGCACCCTAGTAGCACCCTATAAGCAACCTGTTGGTGCAACCTAGCGTCCATAGCACCCTATGGCAACCTGTCAGTCAACCTAGCGTCCGTATAGCACCCTAGCACCCTATAGCTTTAACCTGTAGGTCCGTACCTTACACCACCTACACCAGCAACACTGTTGTTTATCACGTCATATATATCAGCAGCTAAAAGGCTAGCTTAACAACACACACACACACACACACAGGCTTGCAATAAACAACAGTGTCTAGCCTACAGACTCCCTCTGACAGACAGACAGACAGCAGCTATACTGTGTTAAATTTATATCGGACCCTGCAGCTGCTGCTTTTTCATCAAAACAAACATTTTCTTTGTCTCTTTAAAATAAAACTGTTTATCCAACAAAGAATGTGTGTCGGGGCTGCCTCCTCCTCCTCCTCCTCCTCCAAAAAGAAAATGTCTCCTGGAATTGTATTAAAAGATAAAGGAGGAAAATTAAGAGTTTGTTATTGTTGCTCTCTCTCTCTCTCTCTCTGACTGACTGACTGACTGCTCTGCCTCTGACGTGACACAAAAAAAACCCTCTGCGCACGTGACGGGCCCTCAGCCAATCAGCGGCCGGAGTTAAGGCCTCGGCCAATCAGCGGCCGGGAGTTAAGAGGCCGACCCGAGTGGAATAAGTGGCGACACTGTTAAGCGTCGACTCACGCTTTGTGTAAACAATAAAGTGCGAAAGTTGCTCGTTCTGTCTCAACGGGATAGTTCCAATGTTTGGAACTATAGCCGGTGTGAGATCAAAGCGTGTCGCCACTCTCTAGCCTAGCGGCTATTCCACTCGGCGTTGCCAGGTCCGCTTATTATAAGCGATGTCGGGTTTGTTTTTGTTTTTTCTGTAAACTTTCTATAATATTGGTTGATTTAATACTTTATTAACAACAGTTTGCCAATAGTAGTGCAGGGATAGCTATAGACTTTTCCTTGAGGCTGAAGACAAGGTTTATTCGACTATGCATGCACCTCTTCTTGGTACCACAGCCCCTCAATGTCATTAAGATATGTGAATCCCTTGACTCCTTCAAAACCGCTCTCAAAGGGCACCTATACGGACGGCTGCAATTTGAAACTGGCCCCTGTAAAATCTGAATCCCCCCCCCTTTCCCCTCACTGTATATGTTTCTTTTCCCTTTTTGCTTCCTTTATGATGAATTCCTGTTCTGTTCTTTAACTATAATAGAAGTGTCTATTTGTACGTCTCTAAATGTTTTGATGAATTGAACAAAGTGGACCCTAGCTGTTGTAAACAAGTGTAATGCTTTATTGGGTCGTACACTCACAGTACATTTCAAGCACAAACTCAATACAAAAGACTGTTAGTCTTTTGTAGTGAGTTTGTGCTTGAAATGTATAGGCTACTGTAATTCTGCAAACTGTTAATAAATCCTACTTCAATCAATCAAGTGGCCTCCCTGTGGTTCACAGTTGTCATGGTAACCATCCACATGAGGACATGTGACATGTGAGAGACAAATGGGAAGCTGACAAATGAGAAGTGAAAGCGACAGAGAGAGAGAGACAGAGAGAGAGAGACATCTGCAGGCCGAACAGCTTATAATACTGTTGCAACATAAACCATATAGAAACTAGAAAAATGCTGAATTTAGTGTCCCATTTGGGCCTGACGTCGAGGGGAAAAAAAGTCTTCTAAATTCTGACGTTTTCTGAAATACCTGTTTCTGTATCAGTGGTGCTCAATATTTCATGTCAAGGACCCCAAAGATGATATTTTTAATTGGCCACCGAACCCCCCCCCCCCCCCTGTGTTGAGGACCCCCTCTAAAATGAGATGAGACATATCAAGGGGCTCATCCATTCAATGAAGGTATATAACAACGAGTAGGACGCGCAAACGCGGGAAGCGAACGCAGATCGTACATTGCAATAACAACTCAGCTCCATATATGGGCACAAAAGGGGCCAGGTCCACAACAAACAAATCACTGGCCCCTTTTGTGCCCATATATGGAGCTGAGTGGACCTGGCCCCTTTTGTGCCCATATATGGAGCTGAGTGATTGCTGATGCAACACACTCCATATTTGGATAGCGGGACAGACAGACAGACAGACAGACAGACACACACACAGACATGATCTGCTAGGTCTCATAGTAAGTGCTCATTGCGTTCGCAATCACTGCGTTCGCAATAATAATATTAAAAAAAGAACAGAAAAAGAAAACAAACGGTAATTAAAAAACAACAATCTTTATTATTCAGATTTACAAGTTGATCCAAAAGGTAATAGGTATGATAGTTACCACATGACAATGTGCAGATAAGACGTCCCTCCATACTTTACTGGCAATAATAATTGTATTAGGCCTACTCTTGTGAGTAGAAGCCCCCACCCCCCTCCCCCCCTCGCCTAAAGACACACCAGCAAACAAACAATTATTAAAACAAAGGATATGGACTTAACGTTGTCATTAATTAACCCACTGGAAGATATATTGAAAGGATTAAATCCACAGGAGACCTCATATGTGAATGACTGTGCAGCCGGTAACTAGATAATTATTATCTTGTTGAATGTCATGCTGCGAAAGCAGGGAATCATATAGCTTCACATTGACATATCGGTTGCTCAGTTTGACACAGCAGTTCTGGAGATATGGCTTATATTAGACAGAGTAATGTCTCTGAAACAGCGAGTTGAGTTGAGAGAACAGGCTGGAAAGGGTGCACTTCTGCTGTGCTGTGGTCTCTATATATAACATTACTACACGTTTAAGCATTTATTTCATATTTACATGTCGATTTCAGCTCTGACATTTATTTCAGACACACTCTATATGCATGTGAAGAGTCTGTTCTGCCTGTGGTATTAACTCCATTTTTGGATACAACATAATTATAAATACATTCAGTTTCTCTCCTCTGGTGAAAAGAGGAGGTTGGAGGATTGCAACGATGACTCAAGTGTCAAGTCAAATCTGGTCACATAATAAGTTTGTCCAAAACTGTGACTTTTCAGTAGTCAAATTCAAAAGAGGCAAAAGTAGCACAAAACTATATGTCGATTGGCGATGGCTTTCGTGTGACCCGCTGTGATTATTAGTGTAGTTTATGATCAGGCATAATTTACGAAAACCCAAACTAATCAAATGTGGAGATAAGAGGTTGGTTTCTGTTTTTACGAAAAGCAACAATATGCAGCTTTCATTGAACGCTACTGTGTAGTTTTCGTCAGCTACTGCAGACAACGGCTTCTGCAGTTAGAGAAACCTCCACTGGGTGGCAGCAGTGAAAGGTTAACCATGCCGTGTGTCTTTTAATTCCTCATAGTTTGACTTAAGGAAGAAGTGTTGATAATATTACTAGTGAGTCAGTGACGACGTGATTCATGAATGTGGGAAGTAAACAAGGAAGCAGATTGTTAGCACCGTCGGTCAGCCAACCAATAAGAAAGTCCTATTGCTCAATAATATCAATATATTACCCAATTTACCCATCTCATTGGGCTCTAGTGTGAAGGAATCACTAGTAATTAAACCTGTGATTTGGGCTCTATAGTAAAGGAATCACTAATTCAACCATCTCATTACAGGCACTTTGGAGAGAAACGTATGAAAAGGGACCTGGAAAAATTTCTATCACAATTATTGGTCCACGATTATTCGACGTTGCAATTCATTGGCTTCAGTCTTTTCCAGTACACTAGCCGTAATACAATCTCTGAGTGCAATTTCTAAGTGCAATTACTACAAATTAAAACATTTAAACCCCGTTTGAATTATCAACATGTGTAATTGTATTTCTTTTTTTTTAACCTTTTAAATCACTTTTTAATATTTAAAAATGATTAAATATGTTGTGCTGTCTGCTGATATATGAAGCAAAGTGCAGGTACATCTGGCCAGAATGTGTGTAGGCTATAGTATATATATACTATAGTATACATACATATATATATGTTATATTTATATATATATGTATATATACATACATATATATGTATAACATACATATAGCTATAAAAAACCACGTTGTTGGCATTCATTCTCCTACAACGATTATAATATTGCCTGCAACTGTATATAAATATATCATTCATAATCATAACCCAGCGTGTCACGATAGGCTCACATCTGTGAGTTTGTATAGATGAGCCGATCTGTGGGGTTTATGATGTATATATCATGATTATGTCATATACAGTATACATTACCAACTGTAAAGTAGACCCATGGGGGGGTACACTTTTTGTGCCGGCATGTTTTCGGGCACCTCAGTAGACCTGGCTGCAGGCAAAAAACTACAAAATTACGTCATTTCGCAGGCAAAAACTACAAAATGACGTCATTTCGCAGGTCCTTGGATCGGCGAGGATGGCGTTTTTTGGACGTGTACGGCTCGATAGTGTAACTTAACCCATTCTGACGGAAAGTTCTTATAACGGCAGGGGGTTCATGCAGCCACGCCCCCTCCCCCCCCCAGCGGTGGAAAAAGGTTGGTACATTATTTACAGTTTGTTAATGAACACAGTGTTTCAGTTCACAACGAAGAACACATTAAATTGTTTCAGCAACATTTCAACATGATCAATGATAAACAGTGGGTTCAGTCGCGCCTTTGCCAAAATGCCAGTGGGTTCAGCCGCGCCTCTGAACCCACGGAGTTTCCGCCCCTGAGGAGGGTTTCGGGGAGACTCGTTCTTTGAGGTAGAGGGGGGGGGGCGTTTCCGTGGACGCATTGGATATTCTGTACTGTGTCCGGAACGCGGCGGGCCGCGGGGAGCCAGTGAAGTGAGCAGGAGGATGCAGGGCGGGCGGGATGTGTTGTTTTGTGAACTGTATACGTACTATGTATATATACTGTAATGTATCCGTGTTGAGGACCCCCTCTAAAATGAGATGAGAGTCATGAGACATATCAAGGGGCTCATCCATTCAATGAAGGTATAGAACAACGAGTAAGACGCGCGAACGCGGGAAGCGAACGCAGATCGTACATTGCAATAACAACTCAGCTCCATATATGGGCACAAAAGGGGCCAGGTCCACAACAAACAAATCACTGGCCCCTTTTGTGCCCATATATGGAGCTGAGTGGACCTGGCCCCTTTTGTGCCCATATATGGAGCTGAGTGGACCTGGCCCCTTTTGTGCCCATATATGGAGCTGAGTGATTGCTGATGCAACACACTCCATATTTGGATAGCGGGACAGACAGACAGACAGACAGACAGACACACACACAGACATGATCTGCTAGGTCTCATAGTAAGTGCTCATTGCGTTCGCAATCACTGCGTTCGCAATAATAATATTAAAAAAAGAACAGAAAAAGAAAACAAACGGTAATTAAAAAACAACAATCTTTATTATTCAGATTTACAAGTTGATCCAAAAGGTAATAGGTATGATAGTTACCACATGACAATGTGCAGATAAGACGTCCCTCCATACTTTACTGGCAATAATAATTGTATTACTCTTGTGAGTAGAAGCCCCCACCCCCCCCCCCCCCCCCCTTGCCTAAAGACACACCAGCAAACAAACAATTATTAAAACAAAGGATATGGACTTAACGTTGTCATTAATTAACCCACTGGAAGATATATTGAAAGGATTAAATCCACAGGAGACCTCATATGTGAATGACTGTGCAGCCGGTAACTAGATAATTATTACTTTGTTGAATGTCATGCTGCGAAAGCAGGGAATCATATAGCTTCACATTGACATATTGGTTGCTCAGTTTGACACAGCAGTTCTGGAGATATGGCTTATATTAGACAGAGTAATGTCTCTGAAACAGCGAGTTGAGTTGAGAGAACAGGCTGGAAAGGGTGCACTTCTGCTGTGCTGTGGTCTCTATATATAACATTACTACACGTTTAAGCATTTATTTCATATTTACATGTCGATTTCAGCTCTGACATTTATTTCAGACACTCTATATGTATGTGAAGAGTCTGTTCTGCCTGTGGTATTAACTCCATTTTTGGATACAACATAATTATAAATACATTCAGTTTTTCTCCTCTGGTGAAAAGAGGAGGTTGGAGGATCGCAACGATGACTCAAGTGTCAAGTCAAATCTGGTCACATAATAAGTTTGTCCAAAACTGTGACTTTTCAGTAGTCAAATTCAAAAGAGGCAAAAGTAGCACAAAACTATATGTCGATTCGCGATGGCTTTCGTGTGACCCGCTGTGATTATTAGTGTACTTTATGATCAGGCATAATTTACGAAAACCCAAACTAATCAAATGTGGAGATAAGAGTTTGGTTTCTGTTTTTCCGAAAAGCAACAATATGCAGCTTTCATTGAACGCTACTGTGTAGTTTTCGTCAGCTACTGCAGAAAACGGCTTCTGCAGTTAGAGAAACCTTCACTGGGTGGCAGCAGTGAAAGGTTAACCATGCCGTGTGTCTTTTAATTCCTCATAGTTTGACTTAAGGAAGAAGTGTTGATAATATTACTAGTGAGTCAGTGACGACGTGATTCATGAATGTGGGAAGTAAACAAGGAAGCAGATTGTTAGCACCGTCGGTCAGCCAACCAATAAGAAAGTCCTATTGCTCAATAATATCAATATATTACCCAATTTACCCATCTCATTGGGCTCTAGTGTGAAGGAATCACTAGTAATTAAACCTGTGATTTGGGCTCTATAGTAAAGGAATCACTAATTCAACCATCTCATTACAGGCACTTTGGAGAGAAACGTATGAAAAGGGACCTGGAAAAATTTCTATCGCAATTATTGGTCCACGATTATTCGACGTTGCAATTCATTGGCTTCAGTCTTTTCCAGTACACTAGCCGTAATACAATCTCTGAGTGCAATTTCTAAGTGCAATTACTACAAATTAAAACATTTAAACCCCGTTTGAATTATCAACATGTGTAATTTTATTTCTTTTTTTTTTAACCTTTTAAATCACTTTTTAATATTTAAAAATGATTAAATATGTTGTGCTGTCTGCTGATATATGAAGCAAAGTTCAGGTACATCTGGCCAGAATGTGTGTAGGCTATAGTATATATATATACTATAGTATACATACATATATATATGTTATATTTATATATATATGTATATATACATACATATATATATATGTATAACATACATATAGCTATAAAAAACCACGTTGTTGGCATTCATTCTCCTACAACGATTATAATATTGCCTGCAACTGTATATAAATATATCATTCATAATCATAACCCAGCGTGTCACGATAGGCTCACATCTGTGAGTTTGTATAGATGAGCCGATCTGTGGGGTTTATGATGTATATATCATGATTATGTCATATACAGTATACATTACCAACTGTAAAGTAGACCCATGGGGGGGTACACTTTTTGTGCCGGCATGTTTTCGGGCACCTCAGTAGACCTGGCTGCAGGCAAAAAAAACCTACAAAATGACGTCATTTCGCAGGCAAAAACTACAAAATGACGTCATTTCGCAGGTCCTTGGATCGGCGAGGATGGCGTTTTTTGGACGTGTACGGCTCGATAGTGTAACTTAACCCATTCTGACCCGAGATCAGATTCATACGAGGTTTCCACTGGACACACACACTGGTCTTGATTAACCCATTCTGACCTGAGATCAGATTCTAAAAAAATGTCAGTCGTTCTTTCGATTTTTCAAAAATAGCAGACCTATACAAGCTCGTAGCGCGCCACTCGGTGGCGCGCTATGAGCTTGTAGATCTGCAATTTTTCAATAGCTAAAGCATGACATGATGCTAACACCGAAAGGGGTTTCCCGCGCAAAATGGGTTAAACATCTGCAACAAAGATAACTTATCATCGATCATCTCACCACGTGATAGCTATAAGTGCTTCCGGCCTTTTAAAAAGACAACAGATTCCTTTGGGATTCCAATTCATATATTAATCAGATTTTATGCCGGTCACATTATTGTACGTGTAGCTAATGTCTTTAAAGGTAAGTGATTTCACTTAATTCAAATATCACTTATTTTTTTGTTTTGTTGTGATAATCCTCTCTACTATAGAGTGTGCTGACCATATAAGGAGTTCCTCCCTGTCCCCAGTTAACCCCTGGGGGTCAAAAAACCTTAGGCTTCGTTTTTGACTCTCTATCCTGATTGGACGAAGGCTTAGGTCCCACAGCCAAAAACGAAACCTAAGGTTTTTTGAGTGAAATCACTTACTCTACCTTTAAGGGAAACCTATAAGTGCATTTTTCTTTGCTTTGTATTACTTTTCACGACAAAAATAATAATAACCTGTATTCCAGCTTATCCAATGTAGTTATTTAGTCACAAGCCAAAAAAACCTGTAGACACTTATACCAGTAAGACGCGCAAACGCGGGAAGCGAACGCAGCTCGTACATATTTAAGTTAAGTTATTTTTAAGTTAAGTTTTTAACTCAGCCATAACCATATAAGGATTCCCCAAAGCAGCTCCATATATGGGCACAAGTTGGACCACGCCATCACACTCATGTCACCATGACTCAGCCATAACCATATAAGGAGTCCCCAAAGCAGCTCCATATATGGGCACAAAAGTGTGACACACGGACAGACAGACAGACAGACAGACATGATCTGCTAGGTCTCATAGTAAGTGCTCACTGCGTTCGCAAACAGTAACAAACACTGATCCACTTTCAACCGAGCGCCCCATTTTTGGGCATGATGTCAAGAAGAGTGAAAAATAGAAATAGTTTTTTTTAGATGAAATATGAAGATACAAGGTTTAGTGACAACAAGCATTTGGAGACAAATAAATAATTGGTAGTGGTTGTTGTTGTTGTTCCTATGATTATTAAAACCTTTATATGTTCATGTTTCTGGTACTTTCTGTACATAGGACGCCTAGAAACGTCATAAGGATTGGAACCGAGAGGTGCCGTCGACGTCTGTGGACGTCCTATAGCGACGTCCAAACGACACGGGGCGAGGTAAGAATATTCAGAATTATTCCTATTTTTTTTTTTTGGCATTTCGCTTTTCGCTTGCCGTATGCTAACGCTCTGTGCTTCATTTCTGCTCCTCATCCGTCTCTCCCGCAAAATATGAACGCTTTTTGGAGCGTATATGAATATATTATTAAGATGATCGGGGATTGTGAGGGTCACTTTGTCAGTCAACTTTTTTAAGAAAGTGTTTCCGGTTCATGGCTTTCAGAGTAAAAGCGATCACTACTCTGGCGACTACTCTGGCACCCCGGAGCGTCTATTTTGATGCACTTCCTGTACTAGATGTGTTAATGTCCGTCACTGTGTACCAAAAATAGCCGGTTCACAAGTTTATACGACGTGTCGCGAGGCCTTTATAATTATTGAATAGGTTAAACGTGTTTCACACGGAGCCCGCCAGAAGTGTCTAGAACGCGTAGATTAACTTTAGTCTGGCAGACCGCCAACAGCTTTTTATAGCCTTTATATTCTTTAATCCATGTTTTTGATCGGATCGCATCGATAGCAGTCTCTCGTTAGCATCCACAGTGTAAAGTGCGACAGTGGCCATTCTTTTGAAGATGCGCGCGCAATCCACTGGCACTCTGCGTGCTGCTTCCAACGGCCTGGATCTCCAAATCGGCGACACGAATGTCGTTTCTGGTGAAAACGAGGTTTTTTCCCAACGGCCGACAGCAGGAGGCGCTGTGATACTCGCGGTCGGGTTCTTTCTCCGCACCGGAGCGAGAGAACAACGACCGGTCGAGACAACCACACACAGCATTACGACATCGACGTAAGTTCGTAACATCCGGTTACGGATATTTGGCTGTTCAAAATAAGGCTTGAAAGGGAGAAAAAACCTTGGCAATGCGCGATAAATAGATTAATTAATCCTGGCGGGCAGTGGGTTTTATACAAAACAGGACAGGGCGCACAGCAGTGTTGGTGAGGTGCTGGCGTAAGGCAGTAAATACGTAAAAATGGGAATGGTTTTAACAAGAGCTTGCGACTAAATAAAACTAAATTGGATCCATTGGAACACTTTTTACACAACAGAGATACACCCGATTCAGATTATTTAACGGTTCCCTCGAACGCTCCTGGCTATATATATATATATATATTATACATAAAAAAATAAAATAAAAAACGCTTCATTATAAAAAAAATTAAACACAAATTCAATCATACAGTATTGCATATACATATTATTGCAGTGGATCTCAAAGTGACCTTCGGCCTTTCCAAATGGACCCTTACAGGTCTGCAACTCTTACAGTGGTGGTCCATTTGGTTCCATTTGGTTCCGTTTGTACATACTGAGTTATGGTGGTCCTTGGAATTAAAAAAACATACATACGTACGTGCAGACAGACAGACAGACAGACAGACAGACAGGCAGACAGACAGACAGACAGACAGACAGACAGACAGACAGACAGACAGACAGACAGACAGACAGACAGACAGACAGACAGACAAAGCTGGGCATTGGAGTGGCTGCACCCTCGTGGTTGCACCACTCAAAAAGTCACACTTGTGTGAATTGAGGGGCGCCTAACGTGAACTGCCAACTCGTAGCGTGTACAGTAGGGGTCCGTTTGATGACATAATGTTGTACATTTCATTTGTGACTACATTTGACTGAGGGACTGCCATTGGACTTTTTTTGAATTTTCGTTTTCGAAAGCAGGGAATCATAAAGCTTCAAATTGACATATTGGTTGTTCAGTTTGACCCACCAGTTTTGGAGATATGGCTTATAGAGTAATGTCTGGCAGAGAAACAGCGAGTTGAGAAAACAGGCTTGAAAGGTTCACTTCTGTGGACTCTAACATTACACCTAGCTACATGTTTAAGCATTTATTTCATATTTACATGTCTTCTGTGGACTCTAACATTACACCTATAGCTACATGTTTAAGCATTTATTTCATATCTACATGTCTTCTGTGGTCTCTAACATTACACCTATAGCTACATGTTTAAGCATTCATTTCATATTTACATGTCTTCTGTGGTCTCTAACATTACACCTATAGCTACATGTTTAAGCATTTATTTCATATTTACATGTCTTCTGTGGTCTCTAACATTACACCTACAGCTACATGTTTAAGCATTTATTTCATATTTACATGTCTTCTGTGGTCTCTAACATTACACCTATAGCTACATGTTTGGGCATTTATTTCATAATTACATGTCGATCTTTTACTTCATGCTCTAGTATGTGAATAGTCTGCCTGTGCTATAAACTCATTTTTGGAAAAAAAAAAAAAAAAGAAAAAGTTTTTCTCCTCTGGTGAAAAGCTGGAATCTGCACGATGGCAGTCTCTCAGTCAAATCCGGTCACATTTGCTGACTTTGATTTGAAAAAGGTTGAAGACCACTGCTAGAATAGAATAGTCCCCAGGACTCCTCCCCACTCCCTAGGATAGAATAGTCCCCACAGGATAGGATAGAATAGTCCCCAGGATTCCTCCCCACTCCCTAGGATAGAATAGTCCCCACAGGATAGGATAGAATAGTCCCCAGGATTCCTCCCCACTCCCTAGGATAGAATAGTCCCCACAGGATAGGATAGAATAGTCCCCAGGACTCCTCCCCACTCCCTAGGATAGAATAGTCCCCACAGGATAGGATAGAATAGTCCCCACTCCTTTGGGGTGTTTGTTTGGTTCCCTTCTCAGGGTTCCCCGTGTTTGGTAAGAGGGAGAAGTTTTCGGCTATTTCGTCCAAAAAAAATAACACCAAAAGGGGTTCCCGCCCAAAATGTGTTAAAGGGCCCGACATGCAGTGGTGTGTGAATGAAACCAAGTGTACCCGAAATGGGTCCATTTGGTTCCATTTCGAACACTCTCAGAGTTACGGACCTTGTTAGGGTCCATTTGGAACCCCCAGAGGGCTCGCTGAATCCCAACTTTGAGAACCTCTGTCTGAAGCAATAGAGCGTCGCAGTCCCGTCCCCCCCCCCCCCCGCCCCCCCTCGAGAGACCCGGAAAAGAAATCCCCGTTCATTTTCCCCTCATAGACTTTTCAGAAAGTATTTATTTAAAGACGTTTATACGCCGCTGGACAAAGACAACTCTTGTCGTGACAAATCATGACAACAAACACAATGTTTTCGGGGCCAAACAAATAATTAGAAAGTAGAAAAAAAAAACGGCAAGGTTACAACACTTTTTTGTTTTTGTTTTTCTTCTTATAAATGATTTGACCGCCGGCCCAAAACATTGTGTTCATTGTCATGATTTGTCACGATCCGAGTTGGCTTTGTCCAGCGGCGTATAACCGTCTTTAAATAAATACTTTAGGAAAAGCCTATATGGGAGAAAATGAACGGAGAACCATTTCCTGGGCCGCTCGTCGCTCTGAAAAGGGGGAGGGACTGCGCCGCTCTATAGGCACGTCAAGAACAAGACACGTACTATGAAACACGAGACACGTACAAGAAGTATCCTCAGTGTGAGGTTTGTCTCATTCTCTCTCTCTCTCTCTCTCTCTCTCTCAGGCACACACGCACACACGCACACGCACACACGCACACGCAGGCACACACACACGCAGGCACACACCAGTGCTGGCCATAAGGTGCAGAAGCAGGCTTGCATAATTGTACGCAATAAATCATCTAATGTACAATGTTTAAAAAAAAAAAGTCGAGCAGACAAAAAGGGAGAAAATAAGTGAATACATGTTCACAGCAGGTCAGCCTCGTCAGTCGGTCTGTGTCCGTCAGTGACAGTCAGTCAGTCAGTCAGTCAGTCAGTCAGTCAGTCAGTCTGTCTGTCTGTCAGTCAGTCAGTCAGTCAGTCTGTCAGTCTGTCTGTCTGTCTGTCTGTCTGTCTGTCTGTCTGTCTGTCTGTCAGTTGGTCGGTCAGTCTGTCTGTCTGTCTGTCGGTCGATCAGTCAGTCTGTCAGTCAGTTCCACCATGTACACATGTGTGTCGGTCAGTGACAGTCAGTCAGTCTGTCTGTCGGTCCGTCTGTTCCTCTATGTTTCAAGTGTGTCTGTCAGTGACAGTCTGTCCGTCAGTGACAGTCTGTCAGTCTGTCTGTCGGTCAGTCAGTCAGTCAGTCTGTCGGTCGGTCAGTTCCACCATGTTTCAAGTGTGTCTGTCAGTGACAGTCTGTCCGTCAGTCAGTCTGTCTGTCGGTCCGTCTCCTGTCCGCCTCCTGTCCATCCAAACTATCTGTGTTTGTCTGTGTGTTCCTGAATACATAGCAATGGTCCTGAGAGTCTCCAGACAGGAAAGACAGACAGGAGACGCAAGACGGACGGACGGACAGACGGACAGAAGAATTAAGGTGTATATATATATATATATATATATATATATATTATTTGAGTCATTATTTTACCCTAACCAAGAGGACGACAGTGCCTATGATTTACCTTTTCTATCCCACAAACACAGATTTGCTATGATTTGCTACAAAGTATTGCAACCGGTCGCCAACACCAGCGGCCGCTGATTGCCTTTATGCATCCCCCCCCCCCCCCCCCCCCCCCCATTGGAAGGAAAAAGAAAAAAACAAGATGGAGGAAAATGGCAAAAAAAGGCAAAACAAAAAAACAATGATCCCAAATGGCAACGCGCGCGTTGATATTAATCCAGCGGGCAGTGGAATATTTGAAAGTGTGGCCTTTTCTGGATCCCAGTTACAGAGTCACGACCCCCTGAATGTTTGGGCGCTGCTGCTGCTGAAAACAAAACCACGAATCAAATCCTATATGCTCACAGCGGACACAGTGTAGAATGAATGTCTCTCTCTCTCTCTCCCACGCGGTCGTTAGAGGTTAGGAAGCGCGACTCCATGTTGCTCCCTGGAAGCAAGGAAGGAAGGAAACATGCGCAGTTGAGACCGAGGAAGCTGAACGCGTAAAGGTTAGCTGACCACCGGAGCTGTAATAACGTTGAGCGGTGGTGAGTAAAAACAGAGAGAAGGGCTGGAGCGGTGGCGGTGGTTTGCTCTTCACCGCGGCTCAGTGACGTCATGTTGTAGTTCGGTGGTCACCCTCAGTGACGTCATGTTGTAGTTCGGTGGTCACCTCAGTGACGTCATGTTGTAGTTCGGTGGTCACCTCAGTGACGTCATGTTGTAGTTTGGTGGTCACCCTCAGTGACGTCATGTTGTAGTTCAGTGGTCACCTAAGTGACGTCATGTTGTAGTTCGGTGGTCACCTCAGTGACGGCATGTTGTAGTTCGGTGCAGGTCACCTCAGTGACGTCATGTTGTAGTTCGGTGCAGGTCACCTCAGTGACGTCATGTTGTAGTTCGGTGGTCACCTCAGTGACGTCATGTTGTAGTTCGGTGCAGGTCACCTCAGTGACGTCATGTTGTAGTTCGGTGGTCACCTCAGTGACGTCATGTTGTAGTTCGG
>NC_137871.1:44496360-44506360 GCF_963924005.1 Protomyctophum bolini
TTGTCACGACGAGAGTTGTCTTTGTCCAGCGGCGTATAAACGTCTTTAAATAAATACTTTCTGAAAAGTCTACGAGGGGAAAATGAACGGGGATTTATTTTCCGGGTCTCTCGAGGGGGCGGGACATATATTAACGGCTATTTCTTTTGTTGCTATATTCGAATTGAAATCCTTGAATAACCTCTTTGCTATTTTTGAATTGGAATCCTGAAAATTAACATTTTTTTATGTCATTTCAAATGCCTTTAATTATACTTGTGTTGAAGAAACGAGCTACTATATTTAGACTGAAGTAATTCAAGCGGGTTATATGTTTGCATGTTGTTGAATTGTAAACAGCTGAAACCGATCTGACATTAACCTTTTTATATATATATATATATATATATTTTTTTTTTTTTTTATTTTTTTTTTCACGATTTTGTAACACATTTTTCACCCCTGTGTCAATGATCTAATGTGATCCTGGTCTCTACACACCCTCCGCCAACCTAGTCCCCATATATGGGGGACAAGGGGAGACCAACCTAGTCCCCATATATGGGGGACAAGGGGAGACCAACCTAGTCCCCATATATGGGGGACAAGGGGAGACCAACCTAGTCCCCATATATGGGGGACAAGGGGAGACCAACCTAGTCCCCATATATGGGGGACAAGGGGAGAGCAACCTAGTCCCCATATATGGGGGACAAGGGGAGAGCAACGGACTTGAACTCATGCTTCCTTCATGCCTGAGTGTCCAAGTTGCTCCTGCATGTTGAGAGTAAGACATACTGGTCACTACATGTTGACATACTGCGTGCTTGCTCATGCGTGCGTGCGTGCGTGCGTGCGTGTGCGTGCGTCTCACCGCAGTACGATGACACAGGGGAGATCTGCAGCGGGTAGCAGTGGGAGGAGCTAACGGTCTGTTCTTCGTTCTCAGTGGTCACCTCTATGGTCTGACAGACGAATGGCAGCTGCTCGCTGGTGATCACCTGATCATCTCCCAGACAGCGCAGGCCTGGAGGGCACACACACACACACATGCACAAACACGCACGCACGCACGCACGCACACACACACACACACACACACACACACACACACACACACACACACACACAGATATTAACGCACGCACACACACACACACACAATCAAGGTACCAATTGTAGCGACTGCTATACAAACCATCAAGTCAGGAAGTGGGACATCAAAAAACAAGTGTGGGAAAAAAATAAGACCAACAAGCAAGATGTACAGTAGGCTACCTGAGGTGCTGTCACACACACACACACACACACACACACACACACACACACACACACACACACACACACACACACACACACACACACAGTATACCTGAGGTGCTGTCGGACACCTGGTGCTCAGAGTCTTCCTGTTTCACGTAGCTGAGCGGTACCAGGTGAGCAGACTGGAACCAGTCCACTATGTGGGGGGAGGTGGGCGGTACCTGGAGAGAGATGCATTGAATTTGAGATAAGGTTGTGTGACCCATTTAGACCTAAGTTCGATTCCACAAATGTCTTCTAAATCCTGACAGTTTTCTGAAAAATCCCATGTTTATACGTCAGCGGTTGTCAAGGGCCCCCAAAATTACATATAAATGGCCGCCATTTCCGGTCAGTTAGCAGTAGACCTAAACTTGGACTCTCTACACGGGGATGTTGGGGCCGGCCTTGTTGACAATGTGAATCCAGACCGGAGCTCTCTCTGGGGGGAGCGCCACATCGTCGGCTCTGTGCCGCCAGAGAAACGTTTAGTTTTGACCAAAAAAAATGCCATCTGGGAACAAAGGAATAGGAGATACAGGCGAGTGAAATAAACGGATGGAATGGGTTATTACGGCGACGGCGATCTGAGATGATCCAGTGCTGTGCTAACAACACGGCTAGCTAACGTGAGTATAGCATCATGGGGTCGCTGGATCGAATGCACTGTAAAAGCGCAAATAATTGACAAAGGACTTCGGCAACGGCGGTATGAGTGTTAGGCTTTGGGCCAATAAGCCCCTATAGGGCCTATATAGGCTTGTTTCCATTGTGGTCTTCTGCATAATATCGGAAATTGGTCAGAATCGGTATCGGCAGATATGACGGTCTTAATTTCATCTGTGTGTGCGTGTGTGTGTGTGTGCGTGTGCGTGTGCGTGTGCGTGTGCGTGTGCGTGTGCGTGTGCGCGTGTGCGTGTGTGCGTGTGCGTGTGTGTGTGTGTGTGTGTGCGTGTGTGCGTGTGCGCGCGCACGCGTGTAGGGCAATAAATCCTTACGTCTGTTTCACCCATGTCTCCTTCTTTGTCTCCTTCTTTGTGTCCTTTGGTCTTTCCTTCCTTCTTCTTCCCTACTGTAGAGGAAACAAAAACAACAGTGAGACAACAAGTTGTACTGTACTGTACTGTACTGTACTGTACTGTGCTGTGCTGTGCTGTGCTGTGCTGTGCTGTGCTGTGCTGTGCTGTGCTGAGCTGTGCTGTGCTGTGCTGTGCTGTGCTGTACTGTGCTGTACTGTACTGTACTGTACTGTACTGTACTGTACTGTACTGTGCTGTACTGTGCTGTACTGTGCTGTACTGTACTGTACTGTACTGTACTGTACTGTAGTGTGCTGAGCTGTACTGTACTGTACTGTACTGTACTGTACTGTACTGTACTGTACTGTACTGTACTGTACTGTGCTGTAGTGTGCTGTACTGTACTGTACTGTACTGTGCTGTACTGTACTGTAGTGTGCTGTACTGTACTGTACTGTGCTGTACTGTACTGTACTGTAGTGTACTGTAGTGTACTGTAGTGTACTGTACTGTACTGTACTGTGCTGTACTGTACTGTACTGTACTGTACTGTGCTGTGCTGAGCTGTGCTGTACTGTACTGTACTGTACTGTACTGTGCTGTGCTGTAGTGTGCTGTACTGTACTGCACTGTACTGTAGTGTGCTGTACTGTACTGTAGTGTGCTGTACTGTACTGTGCTGTACTGTACTGTACTGTACTGTACTGTAGTGTGCTGTGCTGTGCTGTGCTGTGCTGAGCTGTGCTGTACTGTACTGTACTGTACTGTACTGTACTGTACTGTACTGTACTGTACTGTACTGTGCTGTGCTGTGCTGTGCTGTACTGTACTGTACTGTGCTGTACTGTACTGTACTGTACTGTACTGTACTGTACTGTACTGTGCTGTACTGTGCTGTACTGTGCTGTACTGTGCTGTACTGTGCTGTGCTGTACTGTGCTGTACTGTAGTGTGCTGTACTGTGCTGTACTGTAGTGTGCTGTACTGTGCTGTACTGTACTGTACTGTGCTGTACTGTGCTGTACTGTACTGTGCTGTACTGTACTGTAGTGTGCTGTACTGTACTGTGCTGTACTGTACTGTACTGTAGTGTGCTGTGCTGTGCTGTACTGTGCTGTGCTGTGCTGTACTGTACTGTACTGTACTGTACTGTACTGTAGTGTGCTGTGCTGTGCTGTGCTGTGCTGTACTGTACTGTACTGTAGTGTAGTGTAGTGTGCTGTGCTGTGCTGTACTGTACTGTACTGTACTGTACTGTACTGTACTGTACTGTACTGTGCTGTGCTGTGCTGTGCTGTACTGTGCTGTACTGTACTGTGCTGTACTGTACTGTACTGTACTGTACTGTACTGTACTGTACTGTGCTGTACTGTGCTGTACTGTACTGTACTGTAGTGTGCTGTACTGTGCTGTGCTGTACTGTGCTGTACTGTAGTGTGCTGTACTGTGCTGTACTGTACTGTGCTGAGCTGTGCTGTACTGTACTGTACTGTGCTGTGCTGTACTGTACTGTACTGTACTGTACTGTACTGTACTGTACTGTGCTGTACTGTGCTGTACTGTACTGTACTGTACTGTACTGTGCTGTACTGTGCTGTACTGTACTGTACTGTAGTGTGCTGTACTGTGCTGTGCTGTACTGTGCTGTACTGTAGTGTGCTGTACTGTGCTGTACTGTACTGTGCTGAGCTGTGCTGTACTGTACTGTACTGTGCTGTACTGTGCTGTACTGTACTGTGCTGTACTGTACTGTGCTGTACTGTACTGTGCTGTACTGTGCTGTACTGTACTGAACTGTACTGTGCTGTGCTGTGCTGTACTGTAGTGTGCTGTGCTGTGCTGTGCTGTACTGTACTGTACTGTGCTGTGCTGTACTGTACTGTACTGTACTGTACTGTGCTGTGCTGTGCTGTGCTGTACTGTACTGTACTGTACTGTGCTGTGCTGTGCTGTGCTGTACTGTACTGTACTGTACTGTACTGTACTGTAGTGTGCTGTACTGTACTGTACTGTACTGTACTGTACTGTGCTGTGCTGTGCTGTGCTGTGCTGTGCTGTACTGTACTGTACTGTGCTGTGCTGTGCTGTGCTGTGCTGTGCTGTACTGTACTGTACTGTAGTGTGCTGTGCTGTACTGTACTGTACTGTAGTGTGCTGTGCTGTACTGTAGTGTGCTGTGCTGTGCTGTGCTGTGCTGTGCTGTACTGTGCTGTGCTGTACTGTACTGTACTGTACTGTACTGTACTGTACTGTGCTGTACTGTACTGTACTGTACTGTACTGTAGTGTGCTGTACTGTACTGTACTGTACTGTACTGTAGTGTGCTGTACTGTACTGTACTGTAGTGTGCTGTACTGTACTGTACTGTACTGTACTGTACTGTACTGTACTGTACTGTACTGTGCTGTGCTGTGCTGTGCTGTGCTGTGCTGTGCTGTAGTGTGCTGTGCTGTAGTGTGCTGTGCTGTACTGTGCTGTGCTGTGCTGTACTGTAGTGTGCTGTGCTGTGCTGAGCTGAGCTGTGCTGTGCTGAGCTGTGCTGAGCTGTGCTGTGCTGTACTGTACTGTACTTTTATTGAATTGTATGAAAAAAGCAACATTCATCTGTTAAAAAGAATGTTCAAACATCTTCAAACATTCTCAAAAGAATATGGAAATAATGGAAGTGGCACCATTTTAACCCATTTAGGCCTAAGGCCGATTCTAAAAACGCCTCTAAATCCTGACCTAAGGTTTCTGAAAAACTTCAAATATTTATATAGCAGCATCAAAAAATTTACATTTTTGAATACTGTACATACTGTACAGAACCCCAATATGGGTGCCCGGCCTGAGGGGGTAAGATACCAATAGGGGTTCCCGCCCAGAATGGGTTAAAAACCAAAGTTTAACCCATTCTGAACGGGAACCCATTTCGGTGTTTAGCATCATGTTATGCTTTAGCTATTGAAAAATAGCAGATCTACAAGCTCGTAGCGCGCCACCGAGTGGCGCGCTACGAGCTTGTGTAGGTCTGCTATTTTTTTGAAAAATCGAAGAGCACACTGACATAGATAGACGTTTTTTATAGAATCTGATCTCAGGTCAGAATGGAAAACTGTCAGGATGTATAGAAGACATTTTTTTTATAGAATCTGATCTCAGGTCAGAATGGAAAACTGTCAGGATGTATAGAAGACATTTTTTTTATAGAATCTGATCTCAGGTCAGAATGGGTTAGAATAAAAATGATGAAATTAAAGGACCACTCCACTCCGCTCCACTGACCTTTCTTGCCGCCGCGCTCCGAGGAGTTCAGCATCCTGTAGACCCTGAAGGCGTTGGTTCCCTTCTTGATGCTCTTGTCTTTCACCTCCTCGATGTCCGGCAGGCTGTTCATGGCGCAGCGGAAGTTGGCCTTCCACGTCTTGGGGTCGGGCCGGTCCACGCCATGCTGGTACTTCCCTATAACGGGTCACACACACACACACACACACACAGAGAGAGAGACATTGGTTCAATCCAATTCAATCCAATCCAATCCAATCCAATCCACTTTATTTATATAGCACGTTTCAAAACTCAGAGTTTACAAAGTGCTGTACAGGAGGAAAATAAAAACAAATGCACTACAGCTACCACACAGAAAAACAACAGCGAGAAAACTGTACAAGTACAAAGTACAAACAGCGAAAACAACTGAGACACATTACATAAAAACAACAGAAAAGCATCACAGTGAGACAAACATAATTATGTCTCACTGTGACAAACTATACAAGGACCGAAGGAACTCAAGCGGGGTTAAAAGCCAAGGTATGGAGGTGGGTCTTTAGGGCGAGATTTAAAAGTCTCGATGGAGGATGGAGGGGGCCAATTTGACGTGGGAGGGGAGGAGTGCGTTCCATAGTTTGGGGGCTACAACGGAAAAGGCTCGGTCGCCTCTGGACTTCAAGCGGGTCTTCTTTGTGACCCTGAGGTTTAGCTGGCCCTCAGACCGCAGTGACCTAGTAAGAGTATAAACCTCAATAAGGTCAGACAGATAAAAGAGGAGCCAGACCATTTATAGATTTAAAGACAAATAAAATAATTTTAAAATCCACTCTGAAGCGGACAGGGAGCCAATGAAGGGAGGACTGAGATCAGATTCAAAAAAATGTCTTCTATACATCCTGACAGTTTTCTGAAAAAGCTAAGTTTCTATATGTCAGTCGTTCTTCGATAAAAAAAATAATAATAGCAGACCTAAGCGCTATGAGCTTGTAGATCTGCCATTTTTCAATAGCTAAAGCATAACGTAACGCTAACACCAAAAGGGGTTCCCGCCCCAAAATGGGTTAAGCAAGCTGAGAGCTACAAGGCATCTGCAAAGTTCTGTTCAGTGTCTGCAATAATTGGTAGTCGGGCACAGAATCATTATTTTACTCGTGATCAGAGCTTCCGTTGCTCCAGACTGTACGACGGAAGCATTTATATTTTACTCATGATCAGAGCTTCCGTTGCTCCAGACTGTACGACGGAAGCATTTATATTTTACTCATGATCAGAGCTTCTGTTGCTCCAGACTGTACGACGGAAGCATTTATATGTGTGTGTGTGTGTGTGTGTGTGTGTGTGTGTGTGTGTGTGTGTGTGTGTGTGTGTGTGTGTGTGTGTGTGTGCGTGTGCGTGCACAGTACCAGTGTGTATAGCCCATCTCATGAACAGTGGAGCGTCCTTCTCCAGATCCCATCCGTGGCGAGCAGCGTGCATCCAGGGGATCTGGAAGATCCTCTTCTCCTGGTGGTGGGAGGGACGGTTCACACATTTAAGAACGGAGGCCTTTTTAATCCAGGGTGATTTACAGTAATCATGGTGTTTTAATCCAGAGTGATTTACAGTAAGCATGGTGTTTTAATCCAGAGTGATTTACAGTAAACATGGTGTTTTAATCCAGGGTGATTTACAGTAAGCATGGTGTTTTAATCCAGAGTGATTTACAGTAAGCATGGTGTTTTAATCCAGAGTGATTTACAGTAAGCATGGTGTTTTAATCCAGAGTGATTTACAGTAAGCATGGTGTTTTAATCCAGGGTGATTTACAGTAAGCATGGTGTTTTAATCCAGAGTGATTTACAGTAAGCATGGTGTTTTAATCCAGGGTGATTTACAGTAAGCATGGTGTTTTAATCCAGGGTGATTTACAGTAAGCATGGTGTTTTAATCCAGAGTGATTTACAGTAAGCATGGTGTTTTAATCCAGAGTGATTTACAGTAAGCATGGTGTTTTAATCCAGAGTGATTTACAGTAAGCATGGTGTTTTAATCCAGGGTGATTTACAGTAAGCATGGTGTTTTAATCCAGAGTGATTTACAGTAAGCATGGTGTTTTAATCCAGGGTGATTTACAGTAAGCATGGTGTTTTAATCCAGAGTGATTTACAGTAAGCATGGTGTTTTAATCCAGAGTGATTTACAGTAAGCATGGTGTTTTAATCCAGAGTGATTTACAGTAAGCATGGTGTTTTAATCCAGAGTGATTTACAGTAAGCATGGTGTTTTAATCCAGAGTGATTTACAGTAAGCATGGTGTTTTAATCCAGAGTGATTTACAGTAAGCATGGTGTTTTAATCCAGGGTGATTTACAGTAAGCATGGTGTTTTAATCCAGAGTGATTTACAGTAAGCATGGTGTTTTAATCCATGGTGATTTACAGTAAGCATGGTGTTTTAATCCAGGGTGATTTACAGTAAGCATGGTGTTTAAATCCAGAGTGATTTACAGTAAGCATGGTGTTTTAATCCAGAGTGATTTACAGTAAGCATGGTGTTTTAATCCAGGGTGATTTACAGTAAGCATGGTGTTTTAATCCAGAGTGATTTACAGTAAGCATGGTGCACACAAGCTAATACAACAATTCAGATGTGCGTGGGTGGGTCGCGTTGCGTGCGTGCGTTGCGTTGCGTGCATGCGTGTGTTGCGTGCGTGTGTGTGTGTTGCGTTGTGTGCGTGCGTGTGTTTGTGCGTTGTGTGCGTGTGTTGCGTGCGTGTGTGTGCGTTGCGTTGTGTGTGTGCGTGTACTTACTCTGTTGACCCATTGAAGCCCAGGTATCTGACAGGAGTTTATCTGTTCCTCTAACCATGGCCTCATCCGCATCCGCTCCACTGGCATGGTGGCCTGCACACACACACACACACACACACACACGCAAACGTGCACGCGCACACACACACACACACCCACACACACACACACACACACACACACACACACACACACACACACAGACAGAGAACAGTTTTAAACACAGTTTTAAACACTGCCCATAGACAATATTAAATCATTAGAAAGAAGAAAATAAAGGCAAGGAGACAACACTATTTGTTTTGTTTTTCTTCTTATAAATGATTTGATCGGCCTCCAAAACATTGAATGTCCTTCACAGAATCCACACACGGGGCGATGGCGGGAGGAGGAAGCCATGCGCGGCGCGGAAGCCGCTCAACGGGGGCAGGTTTTCAGTGTCCCAAAAAACATTTAGAGACGTACAAATAGACACTTCTATTATAGTTAAAGAACAGCACAGGAATTCATCATAAAGGAAGCAAAAAGGGAAAAGATACATATACAGTGAGGGGAAAGGGGGGATGTTATTTGATTAGCTGCTGCTATTCAAATAAAAGACAAAATTAATTAAAATGAATTAAAGCAACTCGTGGTGTCATTATAGGCTTATTCTGACTGCATACATTTGATGAACCAATCATGTTATGCTTTAGCTATTGAAAAATAGCAGATCTACAAGCTCATAGCGCGCCACCGAGTGGCGCGCTACGAGCTTGTAGGTCTGCTATTTTTGAAAAATCGAAGAACTGACATTTTTTTTTAAATCTGATCTCAGGTCAGAATGGGTTATAATCAGACCAGTGTGTGTCCTATAGTGGAAACCTCGTATGAATCTGATCTCAGGTCAGAATGGGTTAAAGAATACTGTAGCTACACATGTGTCAGTCTAGAGAAGGAACTGTAACTCTTCTGAACTCAAATACAGTAGGTCATTTAAATATTAATATTGTTCTTGATATTATAATCGTTATGTGTCATATTTTGCTCTGCAGTCACTACTGTATCATCAGACTGTAAGGGAAGAGAGAAGGATCACTTCTCTTTTACTTCACTTACACTTAAAGGGATAGTTCAGATTTTTTTTTAACTTAAGCTGTATGAAATACTTGCCATTAATATAGTGGTTGCAACTGTATTAATTGATTGCCCGTGGTGGGAGTTCTGCTCTGGTTTTGGTGAATATTAAGTAGTTCCGGTCATTTTGTGGGGAGGGGGGGGGGGCACTGGGGGCCACGCGTTAAAAGTAAATTAATCCACAAAACGAACGTAATTTGTATTGTTGACCTATTTCTAAAATATTAGTGCAACTTTCGTTCAACTTTGACCTCTCTAGCACATGGAACTATTTTTTTGGCGTAGTGATATGGACACAAAAAACATAGTTCCGTGTGATAGAGGGGTAAAAAAAGAAGGAAAGTTGCACTAATATTTTAGAAATGGGTCAACAATACAAATGACGTTAGTTTAATCAATTAATACAGTTGCAACCACTATATTAATGGCAAGTATTTCATACAACTTAAGTCAAAAAGATCTGAACTATCCCTTTAACACTGGAAAAAATATGGTTAAGTGCATGGAAATCACCTATGATAAATCACCTATGATAAATCA
>NC_137871.1:44511360-44563860 GCF_963924005.1 Protomyctophum bolini
ATAGTCATATTTGAAATCATATTTTAACTGCAGGGACCCCCCAAAATAATCATAATTGAACTGTGGTCAACTGTCATGTGTGAGATTTGGGTTTTTTACAATGTGAGAATAAAAGCAAGAATGAGGTTTTTGCTGTGTGTGTGTGTGTGTGTGTGTGTGTGTGTGTGTGTGTGTGTGTGTGTGTGTGTGTGTGTGTGTGTGTGTGTGTGTGTGTGTGTGTGTGTGTGTGTGTGTGGACCATGGACTATATCTTCCTTACACCCTTATCCCTAAACGTATTTTGCCATTTTTTTACTATTTAAAAAAAATAACTTTTAAAATAGTTCAAATAGCTGATCGGAAACTACTTTAAAATGAATTTCAAAATAGTAAAAAATGGCAAATTAAGTGTAGGGATGAGGGTGGCGATGTCGATGGAGCCCCATATAATGTCAGTTTGAGTACAGACCCACGGTCAAGGTCAAGGTCATTGACCCCTGTCTGGGTATGACCTGTTGACCCCTGTCTGGGTATAGGACCCATAGACTGTAAAAAAATATGGACAAAGCGTTCCCCGGGTCTAACATGAACGTAAAATGAAGCCCGTCAGTCCTTGCAATGGAAGTCGCCATCTTTCTAGATCCGTTTTGGCCCAGCTCAGGCCAGCTGGCCCATTGGCTGGCCCAGACAACGAGGCGGGACTTCCCCCTTCTTCTTTGTTGGTTTTTATTTTGACTCGAGTGGGTGGGGGATCCCGTTCATAGACTGTAACGGTAGCCACGCCCCTCAGAACATGCGCAACTTTGTTTTTTTTATAAATGGGACCATAATTTTCCAAAAAGAATATTATGACATTAGAAATGAGACTTTAAACTAGTGACTGGAAGCAGAAAGTATTCATGACCATGTTTATTAAGGTAATACAGTCTAGGTGAAGTTGGGCCCAAATATACATGGACTTCTATGGGGCTATGGGTTTTCCTGGGTCCAGTGACAGCGCCACAACAGGCCATTATATGAACTTTCATTTCCTTAGTGGCTTCACAAAATATCTCTCTGACTGCCCCCCTGGTAGGACCCGTTGACCTTATATGCACACGCGGCTTCCATCTTGCCAGCAAGGTGCTACCTATAGGTCCAACTCCCCATAGACAGCCCATACATTACAGCCAAACAGAAAAGTCCTATCTGATTGTATATTAAACAACGTCAAACTCACCGACGTGGGTAGGTATACCCTCACAAAAGAGACATGCAGTAATCCTGGTCTCTATACTGCCTTGTTTGAGCTGCCATTAAACATACTGTACTGTAGCCCCCGAAGCAAGATGGCCGCCGGGTGAACGACGTCAGAGACTCTGCCTTAAGCCATCTAGACTTTATTTTATATCTATGCCAATCACAGCCCGATTGTCCCTCCGGGCGATGGGACATAAGTGAGGGGCGCTGCAGTTTCACTTCCCTCTCCGTTTCTTTCTGCCTCATTTAGGGCAGAAATGAAAGTAGAAAATGTCATTCATTTATTTTTTCACTCATGAAAGTTACCGACTCCAAAGCCACCTGCATTGCACTGCACTCCGCCAGGGGAAATGTGACTGTCTGTGGCTTCTCACTTGCGTTTCCAAATCTGTAAAACATCTCTATATGTTTTGAATACAATACAATTCCTTCGGTTTCCAAGCGTGTTGTCATGTTTTATTGTTTATTGTTTATAAGGATCCCCATTAGCTTTTGCCTTGACAAAAGCTAGTCTTCCTGGGGGGTCCGACACAGACAAACATTTAACATTTAACAAAGGCAATACTTACAATTGTTTACAAACACTAACTCAAAATAAAACATAGTAAAATAAAATATAAAATAAGAAATAACAAACATAAAACAAAGAAAAACATAGCAAAAAAATCACTTTCAACACATTATACATTTGAATTATCTTCCCAGGGTTACTGCAGTATGGTTGATTTTAAAGATGAATTTTGTATTTGTATTGGTTATACACTTTGGTAGTGCATTCCAAACCTATTACTGCTCTATAGATAATAGAAGATTTAAGAATATTTTGTTCTTGGTTTAGGTGCCACCAAAACACCCGAACTGGCTTGTCTAGTCATATGGTTATGTTCATCTAAATACTGTGTTTTTATTTGTCCATTAATACTTTTCTGAAAAACGTAAGAATACGTCAATGTAATCTATTCTCAACAGTAAGCCATGATAGATTTCTGCGCATTTCTGCATTTTGTGAACACTGATAGGCCTACCGGTACTCTAGAATAGATAATAGAAGACTATGGTTCTTCAAAGGAAGGTCCCAAAATGTATTATTAACAAAATGCCATGCAGGCAGTATAGTGACTGAAAATGTATAATCTTCTTGGATTTGAGGTATAGTGCAGACTTTTGGCCAGAGTAATTTCAGTTCAAGATAGAGAGGTCATCTTAGAGAGGTCATTAGAGAGGTCATTAGAGAGGTCATCTTATGAAAATGGGCAGTTTTGTACAAGTGAGGCAGTGATATTCACTCTAAAGTGCTGGGAAAAAATCATATTCGATGGCTTTTTGTCATTCTTTGTGCGTTTTTCCGGTGATGATGTGCATGGGGGATATTTTACAATAGAAAGCCCCAGAAATCTATTCTGCTACTTACCCCTATATGTGTGTCAGGATACTCCGCACTTCCATGTGTATTTATGTAATGTTATGTTAGTGAATTAATATTTTGCCTTTACACAATTTCGCCCAGAGAAAAAGGGGGTTTGGGGCCCCTGAAACCAAACGGCCCCTGAGTTGGGGGGGGTGTTCCCTTCATCTTGAGATGGCCCGAGGTAGCCATTATGCTAACAGGAAATAATAGTGAGGGCTGCATGGGTCTAGCTCCCGGACTTTACTCCAATGTAGAAAGACTTTGTTACAAGTACAAGTCTGGAATTAAAATTATTGACATCAAAATGTATACAGTATCATAAGTAGGCGTACTCAGTCATTATTCAGAATAATGTAGGCCTGTCATAGAAACGTTTTGAAAATAGCATTTCTACAAGCTCGCATTATTTGCGACACATAGTGTGAGCTTGCAGATCGGCAAATTTTAAATGTCCGAAATGTGTAGAGTGGATCATTTATGTTTTGTAATAATAATAATAATAATCAAAATCTACAAAGAAACTAGTAACTCAAGTTTTAAAATAGGCCTAAATGTACACGCACGCACGCGCACACACGGCTGTCTGTTCTGACTGAGCAAGAGGAATCAGCCTGTCTGTAGTTCTGAAACTGAACCACAGCACTGGGAGAAGAGCTCCCTCCAGTGGCCATAGATAGATAGATAGATTTTCTTTTACACAAACAAAACATTCTGCCTTATTTCCCACGCCCTGCATAAAAAGTCTGCCAAAGCAAAAATACCTTTCCTGAAACAAAACTCCAGTTTTTCATAGTCCTCCAACCAGAAAAAGTCAGCACAGATGGATGTCATTTTACAAAATAATAATTCTTCATATAATGGGCAGTAAAAACAAAAAGTGAATTTAATTTTCAATTTCTTTCAAATCACACACTAGACAGACTCTGTCCTCCTCAGGAGTACCAAATGAATCTACCCGTTTCTAAAGCTAACGGTAAGGTCCCAGAATGCAGCTGTGCACAGAAAGATCTCTGACTTTCAGATATATTTTGTGCAACATAAGGATCAGGGCCATAATTATTTGTAATAAGACGATATGTTCTTAGTTTTGGTTTGTACCATAATTCATACACGAGACTGCTTTATTTGCTGTAGGGGTGCACACGTTAATCGAACCAATCGACATAATTGATTATATGAAAAACAATATTTTGGACCAAACAAACAATTACAAAGAAGAAAAACAAAAGGAAAAAGTCTTGTAACCTGCCGTTTTTTTCTATACTTTCTAATTCTTTGTTTGGTCCAAAATGTTGTGTTTTTGGTCATGATTTGTCACGACAAGAGTTGGCTTCGTGCGACGCTTAAAAGCTCTTTAAATAATTGTTATATAGACGACATTGATAGCCGGTGCAGCCGAGGGTCACCAATAATAAGCCTGTTGCCAAAAACAATACTTTTTGTTTTGGCAAATCGCCATTCAAACGATATCCAGAATATGCCATGTGTTTTTGTGAGGAATAGAAAGATAAATAACTGGAGGTGATTCATACAATTAGCTTATATAGTAGGCCTACATAATTATGCATGCAAGTTTTATTCCATTCTAAGTTTTATTCAATAAAACGATTCTGATTCTGATCAGTGTTGTTTTTGGCAGCAAACTGTGATTTTACTCTTAGTCATAATTATATAGTCTCTTGAATGGTTTTAATTTAGTTTCAGTCACATTTTAGTCATCATACGATTTTAGTCGACTAAATCTACAGTTGATTTAGTCGACTGAAATGTGTTTTGGCGGGCCTTGATGCCGTCAATATGACAATATAGCCGAACGAAAATAGCCGAACGGAAATAGCCGATCTACAAGCGCACAACGCGTCGCGCTGCGCCGCGTTGTGGGCTTGCAGATCGGCTATTTTCAGCATGAAATTTCAGAATTAAAAAAACAGGATGAAAAGGGATTGCAATGACATGTTTATGCCAATAGAGGGCATGCGTGTGACATCATCATACCAAGGACCATCTAAAGCGGAGGAGAAACGAAGACCGTACGAACGGGCACCTGGAAGACTTTTGAACAAGTGCAATATTATATAATATTATAATATATCCCCTAACCTTTTTTAGATAATTATGCTGCTATAAAGACTGTTGTGCAATATCTGTCTCTCTCTCTATGAACTATAATGGTGCTTTTTACTCTGTTTTTGGTTTTTAAAAGTGGATTTTAGATTTTAATAAATTTGGTTACCAGCTCCCCATCATTTAGCTGCATGCATGGGAGACCACCTGGAACCCCCTCAAGGACCCCTGGGGGTCCCCGGACCACATGGGGACCACCTGGAACCCCCTCAAGGGGTCCCCGGACCACATTGGGACCACCCACATGTTGCCCTGGAGGGCCCTGAATGGCATGAACAGTGTTTGGAACTCCAATCTCCCCCGACAAATCAAACTCAGCTTCTTCTACGCAACAGTGGAGTCTGTTCTCCTATACGGCAGTGAATGCTGGACTCTGAAGCCAACCCTGCAGAAGTCCCTTGACGGGTGCTACACCAGAATGCTGCGTGCAGTACTTAACATCAGCAAGACTGTACATGTCACTAACATGACACTGTATGAGGGATTACCAAGGGGTGAGCCAGACAATAGCAGCCAGGATAATGAGACTAGCAGGACACTGCCAGAGGCATCAAGAACTGCCAGCCAGCAAACTGGTGCTCTGGGAACCAACACACGGGCATCGATCACGAGGACGCCCCGCGCTAACATACGTGGATGTAGGAGCGATGCAGGAGTGCAAAGTACCAACGAACTGGCCGGATGTACGGAGAACCGGGAGGACTGGAAACGACGATGGAGGGCTCGTCTGAGGACGACCTAGAGAGACATGGGTACCACCCGCATTTGGCCAAACCGCCATGTGACAACACTATAATTAATACACAATAATTAATACACAACAGAACCACGACAGACTTTCAACAATCCGTTTATTAAATTCACAGTTTATCATTTAGGCACTGAGCAATGAATCCGCTGAGCCATTTACAGTAACATGTTTTATCATTTAGGCACTGAGACATTTACAGTAACATGTTTTATCATTTAGGCACTTAGCCATTTACAGTAACATGTTTTATCATTTAGGCACTGAGACATTCACAGTAACATGTTTTATCATTTAGGCACTGAGCCATTTACAGTAACATGTTTTATCATTTAGGCACTGAGACATTCACAGTAACATGTTTTATCATTTAGGCACTGAGCCATTTACGGTAACATGTTTTATCATGTAGGCACTGAGCCATTTACAGTAACATGTTTTATCATTTAGGCACTGAGCCATTTACAGTAACATGTTTTAGAACACCACAAAGTTGGTACGGTGACTTTAAAATAAAATACACCATGAATTAAAATACATCATGAATTAAAATACACCATACAATAAAATACACCTTTGGCCCAGCCTGTAACAGGGACATCTGTTCACAGGCCTTCAGTAAAAATCACACCCGTGCACACGTGCACACACACACAGAGACGTAGACATGCGTACACACGTGCACACACAGAGACGTAGGCGTACGTGCACACACACACAGAGACGTAGACATGCGTACACACGTGCACACACACACAGAGACGTAGGCGTGCGTACTAGGGGTGCAACGGTTCAGTTAGACCACGGTTCGGTTCGAACCTCGGTATGGGGGCCACGGTTTCGGTTCGGTTTCGGTACAGTAAAAAAAAATACCCCCTTGTGAAGTGATCCCCAGGAACGCGCCCTACTGTACCCTCTACTGTACTGTACTGTACTAGTGTCACTGTACTGGCACACACGAAATCATCATATATACAGTTAATAATGTGCGTGTGTGTTAGGTTGTGCACAGGTGGTGAAAAACAACCACGCTGTTTTCATGCTCATACCCAGCCAGCCAGCCAGGCAGTGGCTTGCACCACTCAAAAAAGTTTATTTATAGCATTTTCTTTTCTTCTCTTTTTTTAGCATATATTATTTTATTAGGCATTTCTGCCTAAAGGGGGAAAAATACCTTATATTGCTATTTTAATGTGCCTTATCATTATTTTCAAGGGGAAATAAATGCACCTATGCGCTCACACGGGGCATTAAGCACATGCAGGAAAGAGGAGAGGAGAGTGCCTCCTGGGAGGGGAGTCATTCACAGTGAATGCGTCGTGTCTCAGAAAAATAGCCTACAAAAGTTTACAATAAGTCTACATGAGGATTTAAGGATATTATGCTTATATTATTAGAAGAAGGGCTTCTATCTACAGTCATGGATTGGACATGGGAGTATTTAGTTGGTACTTTTCTGACGGAATGAATGTCCTGCTGCGGGTTGTTTATGCTCTCACTCTCCCTCTTAATTAGCACTCAAACAGCGAGTGCAGATGCAGAATCAGATCTGAACAAACTTACAACGACCGTGCTTAGAAGCCTGTTGGCGCGAGGACACCGCTGTGTGTGTCTCTGTGTATGACGATCAATAATTATTCCAAGAACGACGTTTAAAGACGAGTGCTGGATTCTCCTCATCATGCCGTCTCTCTCTCTGTGTGTGTGTGTGTGTGTGTGTGTGTGTGTAGGGGGTGGGCCGACAGAGTGCTACACTTCTGTGACCGAAAGAGTGCTAGACTTCTTAGTAGGACGGTGTGTGACCGATAGAGTGCTAGACTTCTAAGTAGGCCAGTGTGTGACCGAGAAATACATTCTTCGCAGCTGTAATAAATGAATTAATGCAAACCGAAATAGCGCGGTTCATTAGAGCGCATTGAACCGTGTATGTGGAACCGAACGGTTCGGTTTTCGGTTGAAAACCGTTGCACCCCTAGTGCGTACACACGTGCACACACACAGAGACGTAGGCGTGCATACACACGTGCACACACAGAGAGACGTAGGCGTGCGTACACACGTGCACACACACAGAGACGTAGGCGTGCATACACACGTGCACACACAGAGAGACGTAGGCGTGCGTACACACGTGCACACACACACACAGAGACGTAGGCGTGCGTACACACGTGCACACACAGAGACGTAGGCGTGCGTACACACGTGCACACACAGAGACGTAGGCGTGCGTACACACGTGCACACACACAGAGAGACGTAGGCGTGCGTACACACGTGCACACACAGAGAGAGACGTAGGCGTGCGTACACACGTGCACACACACAGAGAGACGTAGGCGTGCGTACACACGTGCACACACACAGAGACGTAGGCGTGCGTACACACGTGCACACACAGAGACGTAGGCGTGCGTACACACGTGCACACACAGAGACGTAGGCGTGCGTACACACGTGCACACACACACAGAGACGTAGGCGTGCGTACACACGTGCACACACACAGAGAGACGTAGGCGTGCGTACACACGTGCACACACACACAGAGACGTAGGCGTGCGTACACACGTGCACACACACACAGAGACGTAGGCGTGCGTACACACGTGCACACACAGAGAGAGACGTAGGCGTGCGTACACACGTGCACACACACACAGAGACGTAGGCGTGCGTACACACGTGCACACACACACAGAGACGTAGGCGTGCGTACACACGTGCACACACACACAGAGACGTAGGCGTGCGTACACACGTGCACACACACACAGAGACGTAGGCGTGCGTACACACGTGCACACACAGAGACGTAGGCGTGCGTACACACACACAGAGACGTAGGCGTGCGTACACACGTGCACACACAGAGAGACGTAGGCGTGCGTACACACACAGAGACGTAGGCGTGCGTACACACGTGCACACACACAGAGACGTAGGCGTGCGTACACACGTGCACACACACAGAGACAGAAACTATTCTACTGGAACACAATATGTTCAGCTGGAGGTCAGGGGTCAAACCCTATCAATCTGGGGTCAGAGGTCAAACCCTATCAATGTGGAGGTCGGAGGTCAAACCCTATCAATCTGGGGTCAGGGGTCAAACACTATCAATCTGGGGTCAGAGGTCAAACACTATCAATCTGGGGTCGGAGGTCAAACCATATCAATATGGAGGTCAGAGGTCAAACCCTATCTTGGGGTCTTTAGCACATCAAGGTTTGATTGACAGATTGTCACTGTGCTTCTTATATACATCATCAGCGTGATGTCACCATGATGTCATGATGAGTCACTCATGACCAAATATGGAGTCCATGATGTCAGGCGTACTGGCGGCGGTGGTAACCATGACAACCTGGACTCACTCAGACATGTGGAGTAACCATGGCGACCTGATGTGACCCTCGCTCACATCGAGACTCTATCTCTGCTCACACAGAAACACTGAGCCATAGGAGCCAGAGGAGCCAGACCACCTCAACCAGAACCCAACGCAGAGGGGTTCAGTGGACGTGGTCTGGAAGGTGTGCAGGTGGGTCAGAGTGTCCTCTGAGGACACGTCATAGAAGGACAGAGTCCCAGCGGGACGGTCCACATACACTCCTACTCTGTAGACCCCGACCTCCCTGACCTCATGGTCAGCATCCGCTGCTGCTCTGAAGGAGCGTCTAGAGGGACCGACAGGGAGGTCAGTCTCCCTCCCATTGTGTCTGACAGAGTAACTGTAACCACACCCCAGACTCCATGACATGCCATAGTATCCAAGCCCACAGTCATCACCACGTCCTTTCCTGCTGATTGCTCTGTCAGTCCCTGCTATAGAAACCAATCCACTCCACTCTACCTCAGAGTAGCAGCGTTCGCTCACACTCTCTGCAGTCAGGACCTGCCGACAGACATCAAACCTCTCTGGGTGATCAGGATACTGATGACTCTGTCCCTCCACCCGTGTGACCTTCCTGTTGTCCTCAGACAGAGTGAGGTCACAGTGTGCTGTGTTTGTGTCCAGTGAGAGACGCTGGGAATCTGATGAGAAAACACACAGTAACCATTAAGTACATCATTCACTCACACACACACACACACACACACACACACACACACACACACACACACACACACACACACACACAGTCTCTCACACACACACACACACACGCGCGCGCGTTAGCACCCAGTCTCTCACACTAGGGATGCGCCGATCAATCGGTTGCCGATCGATCGGTGGCCGATCACCGATCGATCGGATCGGATCGGCCGTGCAAAATCCACCGATCCGCGAAACCGATCTCCAAAGCAAAAATCTGCGCCGTTTACATCCAAAAATAATGTGTCACTTTCTCGGTTCTGCACCGCTTAATGGAGAAGTATAGCACTGGCAGCGCAACGAATACCCCCCCCCCCCCCCCCCCACACACACACACACACCCCAGGGAGGGAGGGGGGAGAGAGAGAGAAAAGAGAGAGAGAGAGCGAGAAAGAGCACGCACGTCTTCACCCCAGCGAGGGAGGGAGTCGGAGAGAAAGGGAGAGAGCTCATCATCTCCAGTCCAGTAGTTAGCAAAGGGAGCTAAGTGCTAACTATAATCCAAATTGTTAGACAAGTAGTGTGCCCTGGCCTGACACAACTTTCTTAGAAATGTGCATGTTGCAGCCAGCCAGTAAGATGAGCCTATGCATTTCACGGTTTTCGTGAGGGCGGGGGGGCAGTCGGTTTGGGGGCGTTCCCGACGGCTGCGCGTCGCTTCCTCCTCTGACAGAGGGGAGGCGAGTAAGCGACACAGTCAGAAGCCCCCTTTGTTCAATCGAAGGCCCCCTCACTCAGACACACAACGTGTGTTGTTACGACAACATACAGCCTATGTACAAGGAATATAAACACAAGACCGTGGCGCAAAACTTCATATTTACCCTGCTCTAATGCAACAAAAGTGTGTTCTTACATCCTCCATTTCACGATTTCAGCACTCGTGAGTAAATTAATTGAATTGCTATTATGAAAGTTTTCAGTGACGTTGCACCCACAGGAAGGTATGATATGCGTGGTCCACCAATCAGCTGTTGAATACAGTAGGGCGTAGGCTATAAGAAAATACATGAAACAGCATCGTTTCCTCCCCATCTCATCATTGCCATGCATGTTTCTTGTTAATGACTGTATTAATAACCATAAAGTAATCTCCTAGTCCTTACATAATAGTTTAGCAGAGACTGAAGTTGAAAAGGCTATGCCCAGTACGGCAGCAGCGCAGGCAGTAGTGGATATGCGCTAAACAAACGCATGCATATTAGTTAATTAATTAATTGGCTGAATCTGTAGGGCCTTTTGATTTGGTGAAGCGCCATGGCCTTGAGAGGGGTTAATCCGTCACTGCAGCTGTGTAGGGGTGAGGATCGCGTGATGATTCTAATGTAGGCTACAGAATTCTATAAGTCACCACTTTTGGTGTGACACACAGCTTCTGTTTCTGTTTACAATGCGTTGTCAACACGTGTTGAGTTGACAAAGTTTGACAGATTTCGGATAAGACTGATAGTTTATCCGTTAGTAATTAGGCTGAGTATTCACACAGAATCACACTACTTTTGGATTTATTGGGATTGGCTTTTTGGGGAAAAGAGGGGGAGGAGTAACCTGACGCTGCCAGATCCAAAAAGCTTGCTACACAAATTTGTTTCACAGCTTATTTGGATCTGGGATCTCGGGAGCAAATTCGATGACGGGGCTGTTCCTTTTTTTCAAGATACATGGTAGATGATTGGATGGGAGCGTCTGTCTATCACCGTGTGGGCGTGCAAACACAACCAATCATATTGACGTGTCTATATAGCTTCACATCCGGTTTCGCACATATCCCGCCCTTAGCTCACGCTGATTGGTTCGGTACGAAGCAGATCTGACTCAGGGCTCAACTCCGTCAGAGATCCCAGATGAGTGTTGTGTTGGGGAATATGTTTCCCCAATACCGCCCTCATCTGGCAGCGTCAGGTTAGGGGAGGAGGTGATCAAGCAGCTCCACAAGACCACAACATATTTGGTAGGCTCAAGGCTGCATTTATTTTCCTTTTTTTTTCTCTCGAGGGTGCATGGGATGATGGGAGCCCCTCCAGCAGGCTAGGGAGCTCCGCTCAGGCTAGCGGAAAATGACCGCGGGCGCGGGTTGCCAGGTTTTTTTATAAGTAAAAAAAATAATAATAATAAATTAACATTAAATTTAAAAAAATATTAAAAAAAGATCGGGATCGGGATCGGAATCGGCCGATCTTTTAAAAAAAGATCGGTGATCGGGATCGGCCCCCAAAAACGTGATCGGAGCATCCCTATCTCACACACACACGCGCGCGCACACACACACACACACACAAACATGCGCGTAAGTACACACCCACACACACCCGCATGTGCGTACAGCCGTACACACACCCATGCGCGCGCAGCCGCGCACGCACACACTCGCTTGCACCCAGTCTCTCTCACACAAGCGCACACACACACACCCGAATGCGTGCGCACACACACCCGCATGCGTGCACGCACACACACACACACACACACCCCCAGTGTCTCTAACACACATGTGCGCGTTTGCACCCAGTCTCGCTCACACACACACGTGTGTTTGCGTGTGTGTTTGCGTGTGCTTTAGCACCCAGTCTCTCTCTCACACACACACACAAACAGGCGCATAAGTACACACCCACATGTGCGCGCACACACACACACACACACACACACACACACACACACACACACGCTTGCACCCAGTCTCTCTTAACAAGGAGGTTAAATGGGAGGCTATTGTGCAAAGTCAAAGTTACCAAAACAAGCGAGTTAATTCAGCATTCTTTTATTGAGCGGTCAGGCCGGTATGGTAGGCCTCAGGCCTAGCAATATAGGCCTCAGGCCTACCATATCTGGCCCACGTTCAAATATGTGAGTGAGAACACGTGAGTGAGTGTTTCTGTCATTCTGATCTCCAACATATTTTTATTGACTGGCTTTATCTCTCAGCCAAGGCTGTAGTTGTCTGCAACGTGTCACTAAGGAGTATGAAATCCTTGTTTGACCAACACGCACACGCCTGAAGATGCACTGTGTGCACGCCAGACTGCGTGCTTGACAAACTACAATGTGAAAGCAAACCCAGCCAACAATGTTACAACTACAGCCCTGAAGTCTACCAAACTATACAGTAGGTGTTAAAAAACTCTGTATAAGATGTCAATAGTGAGAGATACTCACGTCCTTGAATGAGATGAGGATTGAACCGATCTTCTCCACCATGTTTCACTCTGTAGGAAGTAGAACAACAATGCATCAATGTCTGACTGTCTAACACAACGTCTCCACTAGCTGACACTACAGTGTTTCACTCTGTAGGAAGTAGAACAACAATGCATCAATCATCACATGTCTGAAACTAGTAAAATAGTGGTGATGCCCCACAAACATTACCCACACATGGTAAAGGGTTCTGCTGTAAACCGGGCCCCACAACAGGGTCTACTCACTTGAGATTCTCCAGCCCAGCAGAGAGCAGCATCTTCATTCCTGACTCATTCACCATGTTGAGACTCAGGTCCAATTCTCTCAGATGGAGGGAGGGATTAGAAGTTAGAGCTGAGGCCAGAACTTCACAGCATCTCTCTGACAACCAGCAGTTCTCCAGTCTAAATGAAGAATACAACCAGATGAGAGAGAGAGAGAGAGAGAGAGAGAGAGAGAGAGAGAGAGAATGTGATTCACATGTGAATTATTGCATGTGAATCACATTCAATGTGAATTCTAAGTCAGAGGGAGGGTGAGCTAATTGTATTTCGAGTCCAAGGGAGGGTGATCCAATTCTGATAATAAAATAGTATATATACATGTTTTACTGCAGCTTTTGTTTTTATTCAGTTGAACTTTGTCTAATAATACCTAACCCTAACCCTAACCCTTTTCTGAAAAACCTACAGTATGTTTCTATGTCAGTGGTGCTCAAACTTTTTCATGTCAAGGACCCCCAGCATTCTCTCTATAGGGCCACGGACCCCCATCTGAAAATATGTAGTTCCAGGGACCCCCCAGAAGCAAATATTTTAGTTAGAAATATTTGCTCTGAAATATATATTCAATGATTTGCGCCACATTTTAACGATTTTTCAAAAATAGCAGACCTACAAGCTCATAGCAAGCCACTCGGTGGCGCGCTGTGAGCTTGTAGATCTGCTATTTTTCAACAGCTAAATTATAACATAATGTTTAACCCATTTAGGCCTGACGTCAAAATAAAAAAAAACGTCTTCTGAAAGAATTTATATATTCAAAGATTTGTGTTGCATTCACGATTTAAAAAAAAATAGCAGACCTACAAGCTCGTAGCGCGCCACTGAGTGGCCACTGAGCCACTCGGCGCACTATGAGCTTGTAGATCTGCTATTTTTCAATAGCTAAAGTATAACATAATGCTTAGTTAAAACACCAAAAGGGGTTCCCGCCCAAAATGGGTTAAAACACCAAAAGGGGTTCCTGCCCTAAGCTACTACGCTTTCATATATGGAGTATACGGTTGTCTCCGCACATACGCGTAGTTAGAACCATTAGGCACCGTTAGCCTCGCTACGTTTATAAACGTAGATGGCAGCAAAATAGTTAATATAAATATCATTCAAAACTAGGGGATGACACTCTGACAACAAAACACATTGAACCACTCAGAGGTGTTTAGGTTTTAAATGTGGTATCTCAGCATAAAGACTACATACATTAGTCACTGTATCTTATCAATATTATGGTCAGTGTGAGTTACCATGATATTAACCTCATCCACACTCTTCAAATACTACCACCATCATAACTACAATATAATCACTTACTATAACAGAACTTTACTTAACCAAATAAAAATGAAAATGTTAAATGAATCTGACCTGAGAGTCTCCAGACAACAGTTTGGGCTCTTCAGTGCAGCACAGATGAGATCCAGTCCAGAATCCTTCAAGACGTTTCCACTCAGGTCCAGTTCTCTCAAATGGGACGGATTGGAGCTGAGAGCTGAAGCCACATCTTCACAGCCTCTCATTGACAAGGAGCAGTTCTCCAGTCTAAATGAAGAATACAACCAGATGGAGAGAGAGAGAGAGAGAGAGAGAGAGAGAGAGAGAGAGACACAGAGAGAGAGAGAGAGACAGAGAGAGACACAGAGAGACACAGAGAGATTTTTTTTGATTTTTTGAAAATCCTTTATTTTCTATTAAATTACATTACAAACGTTTTAAAAGCATGACACCAATTCAAAAATAGCTCAAACCTATAACAATACATAATTAAAAACCAACTGTTCCTCCACAACAGAACACAGCGCCTCATTAAAGCACCACTGAAACACAAAAAAATCTAGATCATTCATAAGTGAGTAGAACCCAAAGTCCACTCTGACTCTGGCCTTTACCAACGCCTTAAACATTGGCAAGAGCTCCACCCCTGAACCATTCAACATTTGGTTCTTTCTGGTTTTGTAAATGGCCAGTTTAGCCAGCCTGCACACACACACACACACACACACACACACACACACACACACACACACACACACACACACACACACACACACACACACACACACACACCACACACCCCCCCCCCCCCCCCCTCATATCTCTGGACACTTTCTTCATACTGAGCAAGCACAGAAACGCTATTGGCCCATTTTGGACTGAGGTCGATAAAAAAAGGCTTCTAAATCCTAACATTATTCTGAAAAACCTATGTTTCTATGTCAGTGGTGCTCAACCTTTTTCATGTCAAGGACCCCCAGAATTCTCTCTATTGGGCCACGGACCCCCGTCTGAAAATATGTAGTTCCAGGGACCCCCCAGAAGTAAATACTTTAGTTAAAAATGTTCACACTTGAAATATATATTCAATGATTTGGCCACATTTTAAGGATTTTTCAAAAATAGCAGACCTACAAGCTCGAAGCACGCCACTCTGTGGCGCGCTATGAGCTTGTAGATCTGCTATTTTTCAATAGCTAAAATATAACATAATGCTTAGTTAAAACACCAAAAGGGGTTCCTGCCCAAAAACCCATTTAGGCCTGAAAAGAAACGTCTTCTGAAAGAATTTATATATTCAAAGATTTGTGTTGCATTCACGATTAAAAAAAAATAGCAGACCTACAAGCTCGTAGCGCGCCACTGGGTGGCGCCACTCTGCGCACTATGAGCTTGTAGATCTGCTATTTTTCAATAGCTAAAGTATAACATAATGCTTAGTTAAAACACCAAAAGGGGTTCCTGCCCTATGTAAGCTAAGCTACTACGCTTTCATATATGGAGTATACGGTTGTCTCCGCACATACGTGTAGTTAGCACCATTAGGCACCGTTAGCCTCGCTACGTTTATAAACGTAGATGGCAGCAAAATAGTTAATATAAATACTAGGGGATGACACTCTGACAACATAACACATTGAACCACTCAGAGGTGTTTAGGTTTTAAATGTGGTATCTCAGCATAAAGACTACATACATTAGTCACTGTATCTTATCAATATTATGGTCAGTGTGAGTTACTTAAGCAATAAGCCACGAGAGGTCTCAGGTTACCGGGTATTTTACACTGGCTGGGGGCGTAGGCAGACCCGACGCGCAGCCGAGGGTCTTCTACCTCCCAGCCAGTGTAAAATACCCGGTAAGCTTTGGGCCTCGAGTGGCTTATTGCTTTTCTAAAACGGTTACAAACATTATAGCAATATTAACCTAATAAAACTATTACATTCACAAAAGTATCTACGCCTTGCGCCACCAGAGCGAGCGAGCCAGAGCCACAGCACTTCCTTGTTTTTCCCCGCAAGTAGCCTATGTGATGGGAGAATAGCGCTTGATGTATTTACGGGGCTGCCTGGAGCCACACATTCACAGTCATATGAGCCGGGCGGTGCTTAGACGCCCGCACGGCATGTGTTTGTAAAGCAATGAAGCGCTCCCCTTCCCCAGTTCAGCTACAAGGCTGCAAGATGATACAAAGTGATTGAAGGAGTGGGTTATCGGTGAAATTTACACCGGTCACGTGACGGTAACCAGCCAATCAGAATGAAGTATTGGGACTACCCGTTTTAGAACATGATATTAACCTCATCCACACTCTTCAAATACTACCACCATCATAACTACATTATAATCACTTACTATAACAGAACTTTACTTAACAAAAAAACAAATAAGGATGTTAAATTAATCTGACCTGAGAGTCTCCAGACAACAGTTTGGGCTCTTCAGTGCAGCACAGATGAGATCCAGTCCAGAATCCTTCAAGCCGTTTCCACTCAGGTCCAGTTCTCTCAAATGGGACGGATTGGAGCTGAGAGCTGAAGCCACAACTTCAACGTGTTCCTCTCCGAGGCCACAGTCAACAAGTCTGTAATTACAGATTAAATGTAAAATCAGAGATGATCAAAACAGAACAGACCATGTTCACCGTCAAGGAGGTTCCCTGTGGTGCCGTGTGTGTGTGTGTGTGTGTGTGTGTGTGTGTGTGTGTGTGTGTGTTTGGATACTTTTCTAACTAAGCAAATAGCGGCAGTGAGTAACACATACTTACACATTACACACACATTACTTTCCACTGTTGTCATTTGATTGTAATACAAACATTAAATAATTAAAACGATCCCAACTCGCTGCTGTTGTTCCACTCTATGGCAGTGAAGTGAAGAAATGTTCTGTCAACAGATGAACAGTCTGTACGACCGCATGCCATGGCAAAATCACCCTGATATCACTAAATATACTAAACACTAATCACACTTGAATTGGATTGCAATACTAATATATATAATATATATAAATATGAAGTGAGTCTCTCTCTCTCTCTCTCTCTCTCTCTATGAATGAATGAAGTATATAGTGATCTAACATGTTAACATTCACACTACTAACCTCAGTAACCTGGCTGTTTTGCAGTTCCTCACAGCTGGGACCAGTCTTCGTCGCCCCTCCTGTGATGTGTTGTATTTCTGCAGGTCCAACTCCTCCAGACCCTCCTCTGACATCTGCAGCATGGAGGCCAGAGCTGAACACTGGGGCACAGTGAGTTCCTTCCCTGAGCTGTTCTCTGACTCCAGGTACTGTTGGATCCCCCGACTGACTGACGGGTCGTTCATCTCCATCAGACAGTGGAAGATGTTGATACATCTGTCAGGAGAGGCATCATCATCATTCATCTCCTTCAGGTTGTCGATGACTCTCTGGATCTCCTCTGGACTGTCCTCTGTCTGACCCAGCAGACCTCCTAACAGACTCTGGTTGGACTGCAGTGAGAGACCATGAAGGAAGCGGACAAAGAGGTCCAGTTGTCCACTCTCACTCTGCAGGGTTTTCTTCATAGCAGCCTTCAGGAAGACAGACAGGGAACGTTTACTGTTGAAACGGCGGTCTCCCAGGAATGTCTTCAGGACCTCCGTGTTCTTCTGAGTGAAACAGTGGGACAGGTAGACTGCAGCCAGAAACTCCTGGATGCTCAGATGAACGAAGCAGTAGACCGTTTTGTGGAAGAACACATCGTCTTCTTTGAAGAACTTTGTGCAAAAGCCCAAGTTCTTCAAGTCCTTGTTCACGTCAAGACCACACGCCTTCAGGTCCTCCTCATAGAAAATTATGTTGCCTTTGACCAGTTGGTGAAACGCCAGTTTGCCCAGCTTCAGAAGAACTTTCCCTGCATCCTTTATGAGCTTCCCTCTGTCTGCCTCGCCTTGTGCAGGATTCTCCCGCTGTATCTCACCCATCAGGAAGTGGCAGAACAGCTCAACCAGGGTTTTGGGCAGCCTGAATGTCGCCCCCATGTTCTTCACCAAGTTCTTCACAACGGTAGCAAGGATCCAACAGAAGATTGGGATTTCACACATGGTGAGGAGGATCTTTGATTCTTTGATGTAAGAGAGGGTTGATCTGGCCTGGTTCTCATCACTGAACGTCTTCTCGAAGAACTCCTTCTTCTGGTTATCACTGATGAACCCTCGGACTTCTGTCATCCTGTTTACAAACTCCTTAGGGATCCGATTGGCTGCTACAGGTCGCGAGGTTATCCAGATGCGAGCAGAGGGGAGGAGCTCTCCCTTGATGAGGTTTACAAGGAGATCTTTCACTGGGTAAGAGTTGTTGACATTCATGAGGCCAATTTCTGTCTTGAAATCAAACTTGAAATTATTTTCATCATAACCATCCAGAACAAACATGACTTTGAAGGGGCTGTTGCTGTAGTCTCCTGACTTCTGCACTTCAGTGAAGATATGATTAAGAACGTCTTCCTCGATGAATCTGGTTTCCTTGATGCAGCGGTGAATTAGCTGTGCCAAAGTAAACTTCTGTCCCTTGAGCATATTTAACTGGCGGAACTTGAGCGGGAACACGAGGTGTAGGTCTTGGGGGAAACATTTCTTGGCCCAGTCGAACATAAATTTGTGAACGAGGATCGTTTTCCCAATTCCTGCACAGCCAACGGTCAGCACTGTTCTTATGATTCGTCCAGAAAGGTCTTTGAACATCTGAACCAGTTGGATTTCTGTTCCCTCTCCTGGCTTCTTCATCTCCATCTGTCTGGCCTCATGATGGCTGTGGATGTCTGTTCTTTCGATGTCTACATTGTAGAGCGGAGTGAAGACGTTTTCAAACACGACCTCAGACTGTGTGCCCAAATTTACACTCAGATATGTGCTGTTCATGTTGCGTTGAAGCTGCTCTTCATAGTCAGTGATGTGACGATATCCTGGTGTTCTCTTCAACAGACCTGTAGCGAACAAAGTATTTCCATGTTACTTACACACACGTGCACACACACACACACAGACACGCATGTGTCAGACACACACACAAACACACACACACACACACACACACACACACACACACACACACGCACAGACACCTTACCTCTCAGTTTGGCAGCTCTGTTTCGTCTTTCCTTCTCTCGTCTTCTGTCTCGTCTTTCCTTCTCTCCTTCTGTCAAAGCTGAGATGAGAGACAGTGATTGGTCAGTGAGATGAGAGACAGTGATTGGTCAGTGAGATGTGAGACAGTGATCGGTCAGTGAGATGTGAGACAGTGATTGGTCAGTGAGATGAGAGACAGTGATTGGTCAGTGAGATGAGAGACAGTGATTGGTCAGTGAGATGAGAGACAGTAATTGGACAGTGAGATGAGAGACAGTGATTGGTCAGTGAGATGTGAGACAGTGATCGGTCAGTGAGATGAGAGACAGTGATTGGTCAGTGAGATGAGAGACAGTGATTGGTCAGTGAGATGAGAGACAGTGATTGGTCAGTGAGTGAGATGTGAGACAGTGATTGGTCAGTGAGATGAGAGACAGTGATTGGTCAGTGAGATGAGAGGCAGTGATTGGTCAGTGAGATGAGAGGCAGTGATTGGTCAGTGAGGAGACACTGACTATAGGATCATTCTCGTCTTCACATAATGACACAGAGATGGATGGATTTATATCAATATAGATTGTAAATAAATCTAGTTAAAAATAAATTAAAGACTCACAAGGTTTCTTGTTCCCGTATAAAGCTGCCAGTGCTACTGCGTACATGCAGAGAGTAACAATAACCCCACGTCTTAATCCTCTGGCTGTTGGTTCTGAAAGACAGAAATATAAAACATAAATAGAAAAGAAAATCTCTGGAAAAAATGTAATTCCCCTGCGAATGCTTCCTAGTAAAACAGGAAGTGAACACATCCACGTCCTGGTTGCACCATCTAGCTCCACCCCCCCTCAAAGAGTTGTGGGAGGAGTTTCAAGACAATCCGACAAACCGGAAGTAGGAATTATAGTTTTATGAAAGTGGAAGTCCGTACGGCTTTCCACTTTCATAAAACAATAATTCCTACCAACCCACCCATCAGGTTTGGGACCTATGGCATGCTGCAAACTGGAGTTATGGCCGTTTGAAGCCCAGCCAATAGGAGTCAATAATTATGCCCCCCCCCTAGCAACCCCTCAAGGACCCCCTGGGGGTCCCCGGACCGCACTTTGATAACCACTGGCATGGCTGGCAAATGGGAGGAGAGATGGACAGAACCCCTGGGCAATGGGATTACATACATCCAGGCTATGGGATATAAAGTAAAGGCCAAAAATCTGAACTATAACGCACACACACACACACACACACACACACACACACACACACACCTCTGTAAAGCGGGTTGTCTACAGCCTCGCTCTGCTCCACACTGAACGGGTTCTTTATCGCACAGGATATTCTTTTAACTCTTCTCCCTTTCTCGTCGTCGCTGATCGTCACCGTCCGGGAGTCGGGCCCGATCCATTCCTCATCGCTGTAGATCCTGGTCTCGTTGGGTTTGGGTGGAGTCCATTTCTCTCCGTGGAACCTCCACCGATAGACGACCTCGCCCGACTCTGACTTGACGTCTCCCAATGCGCTGCACTGCAGCGTGCAGCTGCTGGAGTTGGAGTCACATGGTGTCACGATGGATAGCTCTGGATGTGGGACTCTCTCTGTTGAGGAGACAGAATGAGTCACATGGTGTCACGATGGATAGCTCTGGATGTGGGACTCTCTCTGTTGAGGAGACAGAATGAGTCACATGGTGTCACGATGGATAGCTCTGGATGTGGGACTCTCTCTGTTGAGGAGACAGAATGAGTCACATGGTGTCACGATGGATAGCTCTGGATGTGGGACTCTCTCTGTTGAGGAGACAGAATGAGTCACATGGTGTCACGATGGATAGCTCTGGATGTGGGACTCTCTCTGTTGAGGAGACAGAATGAGTCACATGGTGTCACGATGGATAGCTCTGGATGTGGGACTCTCTCTGTTGAGGAGACAGAATGAGTCACATGGTGTCACGATGGATAGCTCTGGATGTGGGACTCTCTCTGTTGAGGAGACAGAATGAGTCACATGGTGTCACGATGGATAGCTCTGGATGTGGGACTCTCTCTGTTGAGGAGACAGAATGAGTCACATGGTGTCACGATGGATAGCTCTGGATGTGGGACTCTCTCTGTTGAGGAGACAGAATGAGTCACATGGTGTCACGATGGATAGCTCTGGATGTGGGACTCTCTCTGTTGAGGAGACAGAATGAGTCACATGGTGTCACGATGGATAGCTCTGGATGTGGGACTCTCTCTGTTGAGGAGACAGAATGAGTCACATGGTGTCACGATGGATAGCTCTGGACGTGGGACTCTCTCTGTTGAGGAGACAGAATGAAGACATGAAGAATTAACGGTGCCGGAGTTTAGCTGGTAACAGACAGACGGACACACGGACGGAGTGCAAAACATAGTCTGGTCTCTCCCCATGCCTTCGGCCTGGTGGAGACAATGACGAGTCATACTTACTCATCTCTTTGAGCACGTAGACCTTGTGGTGAGGTCTGTGGTTGATCGCCACAGAATACAGCCCCATGTCTTCTACGGTCATGTTGTCGATGACCAGCCGTCCAGTGTGTCTGTCCAGTGTTGTGCGGTCTTTAAACGGCCCGTACAAATCCACACCAAAGCCCAGTTCCCAGTCTGCTGCTAGGTTGGCTGTTAAATGACCACAAAACAAAGGTTATTGATACCTGCCTACAGTTTCTATCTGGTCACCCTAGCTTAGTAAAACATATAAAGTAAAACACTCTATGGCTCCGAGACATGGACACTTTCAAAGAAACTAGAGAAACGGCTGGATGGCACTTAGACCCGCCTTCTAATGAGAGAGCAAAATCTGTCTTGGAAGAGAAGAGCCACCCATCGACTGATCTAATATACGGTAACCTTCCCTGTGTTTCTACACTAGTCCACCCATCGACTGATCTAATATACGGTAACCTTCCCTGTGTTTCTACACTAGTCTGATCCCGAAGAACACAGTTTGCCGGCCACTGCTACAGAGCTGACAATGAGGTTATATCTTCCCTTCTTCTCTGGAGTCCTCTCTCTCTCTCTCTACCTACCTCCGTGCATCCACAGGATGAAGGTGACGTTAGGAACAGAGCTGATGTCTGGTTGCAGTTCCACACGGATGCCTCTGCCTCGTGGTGGAAGGTACGTCACCTCTTGGTCTGTGGAGAGACACGTATAGGTCAGCCAAGTTGAACAGTTAAAGTTATATTCAGTGGTTCCACTTCATTCAAATATCACTTATTTCTTTGAGGTTTAATGTTTGTCTTTAGTTCCATGTTTGTCTTGTAAACGCCGGAAAATGTACGTCATAATGTAACTCATTACGTCGTATTGTCTCTTTATTGTTAACTCATAGAATGCTGAAAGCGTTTTTAAACGTTTTATTATAGCCACCCCTAAGAAGCGCATAACGTTTTTATACGTTTTATGGTCCAAAAAACGTTTTTTTATTGATTACTATAGTTCAACTATATTTGCGCCCGGACAACTCATAATGTAACACCGATCGGCTCTAAAAAGAGTTAAAACCCCCCCCTGCTGAAAAGAGGTGTTGGTCTGAGAAGCGTCTGGCACCGCCTATTGGTTGGTCTATGCGAGGACGTACGACGTAATGGATACGGCCGTCCGGCATAGACCAACGCAGATGTCAGGGGATCTAAAATGGATGGGACAATGCTCTTGTTTGTGTGAATACACTCGATTCCCCCTCCCCTCCTGTTTCTACATGGTTTCTCCCGAGGGAGAATGGTGGGGGGGGGGTCTCTTCCTCTTGGATCGCATTGGCAGTTCCCCCCCCACTCCCGAGTCCCCACTGCTTTCAACTGCAAGGCTTGCACTCTCATTCTCGGAACAAGATACAACGCGATTTGCTCTCTGCCCGTATATAAACCTGCAACGATCGGCATTTGATTTCATAACGTAACGTTTGCCAGACACATGTGGAGTTAGTCATGGACAGATTATCGAGGGCCCGCCATGATACGTTGGTCGCTGATCGCAAGCCGTACTGCTGCTGCGCTGCTCGCATCCAACCATCCAATCCATCCCCCTTTCTCGTTACAACAGGCTATTATAAACTCACCGTCGAGCAGCCTGCCCTGCACCTAATGTGATAAAATGAACGGCAGGACAAAATCGGATCGATTATTATCTGTCTATCAGCAACATACGGGTGTTTGTCTTGCAACGACAGGTGGTGCTTTCTCGTTTTTTTTCTTCCAAATACGTTGACGTGCTGCTTCTGCTGCTGCCGCATCCATCTCGTTGTTTTTCTTGTTGTTTTTTTTCCCAAACATGTCCAGACACAATCCGATCCAGTCTCGCGTCTCACCTTATAGATACGCGAGACTGGATCGATGAGGTTAGTGGTATGTCTGGACATGTTTGGAGCGGCACACGACAATCGACAATAATGTTGATTATGCAAGATCATTTCCTCAAAGCCTAGTTGCCCCCCCCCCCCCCCCCCGTTACTGCGATTGTTTGTAGCTCGAATCACAGAATGAGTTCAATGAGCGTAGGGAGAGGGCACATATGGGGCTACGATTGAAGAAAGTTTCCAAGTCCGTTTTATGATCAGATAATGTGCATCAAGACTCTCTGCTTTCATAAGAAAAAAACTAATACTGTAATTGCGAATGCAATGAGCACTTACTATGAGACCTAGCAGATCACGTCTGTCTGTCTGTCTGTCTGTGTGTGTGTGTGTGTGTGTGTGTCTGTCTGTCCCGCTTACTGTATATGTGGACCTGGCCCTTTTGTGCCCATATATGGAGCTGAGTGATTTGTGAGTCATGGTGACATGAGTGTGATGGCGTGGTCCTGCTTTGGGGACTCCTTATATGGTTATGGCTGAGTCATGGTGACATGAGTGTGATGGCGTCTTTTGTGACCATATATGGAGCTGGCGTGGTCCAAGCACTAACTATGACACCCTGCAGATCATGTCTGTAATTTATTCTAATTGTTATTGCAATTTACGATCTGCGTTCGCCTTCCGCGTTCGCGCGTCTTACTCGTAATAATAAAAATCACACCCCTGTGAAGTGAGCAGTGCAATGTTGTGAAGTGAGCAGTGCAACATTGCACTGCTCACTTCACTGGGGTGTGATTTCTATTATTATTACAGTATTAGTATTTTTCTTATGAAAGCAGAGAGTATTCTGTTTCATACGGTATATAGTATGTACATGTCGCTATAGGCCTTATTTTGTGAATATTTAGTTGTTAGGTCCATGCTCTCTAAAATTATCTTTTTCAGAGAACTTTAGAGATGGCATGGGCCTGAATAACTATTATTCACAAAATAAGGCCTATAGCGACATGTACATACTATATACCGTATGAAACAGTCGACTCTCTGCTTTCATAAGAAAAATACTAATACTGTAATAATAATAAAAATCACACCCCTGTGAAGTGAGCAGTGCAATTGCACTGCTCACTTCACAGGGGTGTGATTTTTCTGGGTGGTATTTTTCTTATGAAAGCAGAGAGTCTACTGTTTCATACGGTATATAGTATGTACATGTCGCTATAGGCCTTATTTTGTGAATAATAGTTCTTCGGGTCCATGCCTTCTCTAAAGTTCTCTGGTGGGCGCAAGCTGCATTCAATAGCCAATTAGTGACAAACTGTATATGTGTACAATGTGTACTGTTTTCCTCCTAAAAGTAGACATTCAGGGCTTTCATTCGGTATATGGTTTGTATAGGATATTATTTGTGCTCAATTTTATATCGGTCTTTTGAACTAAAAAAACTGAACTGAAATGTCTGTCAACTTCAGGCCTCCATATCTCTGTTGTTTTTTTTCACAAGCAGCGTGCAGGCAAAAGCAGGTGTTAGAAAAAGGTCAATATCTCCAGAATGGAAGATGGTAGAATCATAATTTTTTTTTTAAATTGAAGTGGACAAGTTGGGCTTTCTTTTTATTTATGCGATTGTGATTCTCGCTATAAGAGGCCCCTCGCTGTGGGCCCCCCAAAAAGTTCAAAAAGCCCATGTTAAGCCTTCAGCACCAGTAAGCCATGGTCCGCTAGAACCTGTAGCAGTTAAAGTGTTAATGTTTGTGTTTGCACCGTTTGTTTTACATCACCATTACATCACCTAATAAACATGAGTTAGACTTTAATATATTAGTCCCCCCCCAAGCCCCCCCCCCCCCCCCCCAGAAGCAAAGATTTGAGTTAAAAACTTTCTCTCTGAAAGAATATTCAAACATTTGGGCCACATTTTCACGATTTTTCAAAAATACCAGACCTACAAGATCTGCTATTTTTCAAAAGCTAAAGCATAACATAATGCTTAAAACACTGAAAGGGGTAATAACAAGCCCAACACTGGTCATGATTATGAACATTCATATCTTAATGTAATCTTACCAACAAGGAGCTGGATCATAATGCTGCCCATGTGTGGAACGAAACAGCTGTAGTTCCCTTCGTCCGAGAAGCTCACCCTGGTCAGCCTCATCGAGACGTCACCACGAGACAGCTCCTCATGGATCAGGGACGTCCTCTGTTCGTACCACGGGTGCAGGGGTATATTCGTGCGTCCGTCTATGAGAGTGAAAACGTCTTTTGGCTCCAGGTCAGCTCTGGTCCAAAACACTGACCTGCTCTCCATGTCGACCGGAGGGTGAACGTGACACGGAAGGATCGCCTCGCCTCCCAGTCTGGCCAGCACAGGTTGAGAGGACCCGTTGAGCTGGTGTTGTCCTAAAAACACAACACAGGTTGAGAGGACCCGTTGACCTGGTGTTGTCCTAAAAACACAACACAGGTTGAGAGGACCCGTTGACCTGGTGTCGTCCTAAAAACACAGCACAGGTTGAGAGGACCCGTTGACCTGGTATTGTCCTAAAAACACAACAAAGGTTGAGAGGACCCGTTGACCTGGTGTTGTCCTAAAAACACAATACAGGTTGAGAGGACCCGTTGAGCTGCTGGAGTCCTAAAAACACAGCACAGGTTGAGCTATTGACCTATTATTTAAATAGACTACGCTGTAATATTCATGAAATACAGAACTGTATGTTCCTTGGGTATAAGGAGAGTTGGGCTGTTATGTTTATGGTACAAACCAAAACTAAGAACATATCGTCTTATTAAAAATAATTATGGCCCTGATCCTTATGTTACACAAAATATATCCAAAAGTCAGAGATCTTTCTGTGCACAGCTGCATTCTGGGACCTTACCGTTAGCTTTAGAAACGGGTAGATTCATTGGTAGGCCTGAGGAGGACAGAGTCTGTCTAGTGTGTGATTTGAAAGAAATTGAAAATGAAATTATTTTTTTGTTTCACTGCCCATTATATGAATAATTAAGACATGTATTATTTTGTAAAATGACAACCGTCTGTGCTGACTTTTTCTGGTTGGAGGACTATGAAAAACTGGAATTTTGTTTTAGGAAAGGTATTTTTGCTTTGGCAGACTTTTTATGCAGGGCGTGGGAAATAAGGCAGAATGTTTTGTTTGTGTAAAAGAAAAAAAAAAGGGGGAATAACAACAAAACAAATCTGTTTATTGTACACAATGCAATATTGAATGCAATGATATGGTGTGTCCTATAAGTCCATGTGGGCTGGGCGCCTTTGGTGCATGACACAAAAATAAAGAAATCTATCTATCTATCTATCATACTCTCAATAGTGGATAGACTGAATGATTAACTACCCCAAAAATATAAGTTTACATTTTACCACTACTATTAACTTAAAACAGAATTCTTAATATTGTAAGCATAATGATATTGTCGCATTGTGATATTTGGCCATAACTCCCTCCTCTGAGGGAGCTACCTTTGGGGAAGGGGGTTGTTGTCCAGACAGGGGCCAGACTGGTGAGGGTCATGGGTTCATGTAGCATGCCAAAGTTTGTGCTATTGCCATTGAGAATGCATTGGGCGTTTAAGTTAAATAACTCAGAAACTACAAAACATTTCAAAGTAAAAAGTTCCAGCATGTGTCTCCACAGTAAGCTGAATTTTACAAAGTGTGAATGGAGTTTCTAGGTGAAAGTGATTTTTTTGAAGTGCCACTATCTGCCTATAAATGTCTCAAATTTGAAAGCACTATATTTCTAAAACTATGAAACATTTCAAAGATTCCTTTTCAGGCACACATGTCCACCGTAGGATGAACCTAAATAGGTTTGAATGGGGTTTCTAGGTGTAAGTATGTAGGACTAGTAGTGGGTGAAACGTTACAATATGTTGTAAAACAATGAGTAATGGTAATATTTAGTGGTTTTCACTTTTAATAATAATATAATATAATAATTCTTCTTAACCGTGCACTTGCACGACAGCAAACCTATTCATGGGGATCATTCACCAAAAGCAGCTGATCTACAAGCTCACAAGCTGTCATGATGATGTGCAGCCTAAATATTTTGGTTATTTGATTTTATATAGTGCTTAAATTAGTCCTTTAATGCAGACCGATACAAATAAGGCAACATAAACCCATAATAATTGAATAAATCTGGAAAACATCATTGGTTTGTGATCAGTTTGACTGCTTAATGAACAGTAAAGACATCAGGATTAGGTTAAACCTGGCTGTTAGCCTGGTCCGGAGCAGGCTAAGTCCAAAGCATTAGTTTCCATGGTAACTAATGTAGCATCACTTTCATGAAACCGAATCAAGCCTCAACATATCCAGGTTAACTGGTTAAGTTAATCTGGCAAGATCAACCAGCTTTCATGAAACCGGTTAATCACTGATCCAGGATATACAGTATTAAGACAGGATATGTGTTCAATCCCGGCTTAATCTCTAATCCAAGTTTCGTGGAACGGGCCCCTGGTGGAGTCCTAAAAACACAACAAAAAAAGGCCCAACACTGGTTATGGTTATGAATATGAACATTAAATCTTACCAACAAGGAGCTGGATCGTACTGCTGCCCACGTGTGGAACGAGACAGTGGTAGGTCCCTTGGTCCGTGAAGCTCACCCCGGTCAGCCTCAGGGAGACGTTACCGTGTTGCAGCTCCTCGTGAAACAGGGACGTCCTCTCTTTGTACACGAGGTTCACGCCGGTGGTAATGCGACGTCCATCTTGGAAAACGTAAATGTTTGGTGGGCTCTGGTCAGCTCTGGTCCAAAACACTGACCGTCTCTCCATGTTGAGCGGAGGGTCGACGAGACACGGAAGGATGGCCTCGCCTCCCAGTCTGGCCAGCACAGGTTGAGAGGACCCGCTGACCTGGTGGAGTCCTAAAAACACAACCCAAATGAGATAAATACTTTACTGTCCCACGAGGGGAAATTTGTCTTGGGCAAAAGTGCAGTAGTACAGTATGTTTTAGAACACAGTAGCAGCAGCATTGTACAACCATTGGAGAGAATGTTCACATGGTATAGTATCACAAGATTAGAACAGTGCACATTTGCACTCAGAAAGTATGAAAATAAAAAGTACAAAAGAGTAATTCACCAGATAAGAGATTATTCACAGCGCCTCTAGTGGCTCCAATGAAGTTCGCCCCTCTTCATAAATAGACCATCTTTGGCGTAAGCACGGGGCTGCGTCCGAAATCATTCCCTATGCCCCATACAGTGCACTACGTTGGGGTTCCGCCATTTTGTTTTAGTGTCCGAATGTGTAGTGAGATTCTTTGCACCCTATAATGTAGTGGCCTGAGGTATCCCACAATGCACCGGGAATTGAATAGGGACCATCCGATGGTCACTACAAAAACACAGCGAAGAAAATCTACCCCATAATGCATTGCGCAAGCTCGCTCTTGAGCGCACATGCACACGTGCACATGCACAAAAAGAATATTATGACATGAGAAATGAGACTTTAAACTAGTGACTGGAAGCAGAAAGTATTCATGACCATGTTTATTAAGGTAATACAGTCTAGGTGAAGTTGGGCCCAAATACATGGACCTCTATGGAGATATGGGTTTTTTTGGGCCCAATGACAGCGCCACAACAGGCTTCACAAAATATCTGTCTGACTGGGCCTAAATGTTGTTTTAAGAGAATACCCTTTATCTTAAACATATAGACCTAAATGTTGTTTTAAGAGAATACCCTTTATCTTAAACATATAGACCTAAATGTTGTTTTAAGAGAATACCCTTTATCTTAAACATATAGACCTAAATGTTGTTTTAAGAGAATACCCTTTATCTTAAACATATAGACCTAAATGTTGTTTTAAGAGAATAACCTTTATCTTAAACAAATGCCTGCAAACATATGTTCATTAACCTTCATTCCTTCCTTCATGCCACCATTGATTGATTGAAATATGTATTAACAGTTTGCAGAATTACAGTACATTTCAAGCACAAACTCAATACAAAGTTAAGACTGTTAACTGTGAGTGGACGACCCAATTAAGCATTACACTTGTTTACAACAGGGTCCACCATGTTCAATTCATCAAAACATTTAGAGACGTACAAATAGACACTTCTATATAAGTAGTATAAAGGGCACCCTGAGGCGCCATTGTTATTGTAATTGTTGCTTTTGATTCTGAGGGCATATGGGGGGCGTGGCGTGTCCGCCATTTTTGTTTTTTTCCAGATGGTTTTGGGTTGGGTTGATCATTATGGTACCCCTGTGGTGTGGGAACCGGAAGTGGGTGCCCTCTCTGTATTAGTTTCTCTCTCCCACTGAGGGAATAGCGAGAAAGATTATGCATTCTTTTCTAAAATTAGCATGTACTGTATGACTTTTCAACCATGTAATTTGTATTCATCTTAAGATAGTACTCCGTTAAATTTCATGACAGGATGTGACGTGCATGTCGTCATGTAAATTGGTAGGTGGAGCGAGAACTGGCTATATTTAGTGGCTGCTGTGTGTGTGCTTATTCAAAATAGACTGTGTGTGTGTTACTCAACAGTTTGCTGTGATTTTTTCATGCCATGTTTTTCACTAAACCATGCGATACGGAACCTTCCACACCGACTGCTTATAAGGATATTGATATTTTTGAGAATGCTGATCTGATAATGGCACCTAAGAAGAGGAGACGGAGGGTGAGGGATCCTATCATTCAACCATCTGTGGAGCCTATGATGTCTCTAGACGAAACTAATGATAGAGGTTGGTTCAGATCCATACTATGGAAGATTGGGGGTTGCGTTCTCTGTTTTCCTGTCTTCGCTTGTCTGAGTCTGAGAAGGTCCAACAGTGAGGACGCATACGATCCACTAGGGTAAAAAACAAAATAAAAAGAAAATGCATGCAATCTGAGGTTGTGAAAAGAAGGAAATATGTGTATATTACGTATATTGTGTGTATGGGTGTATTCTAAGTTGTTTTGTTTTTTTTCTCTCGCAATACAGATCGTACTAACAGGTTTCTCATGTTATTACAGATCATATTCTTGCGAGCATAATTTCCCTGGAGAGTGTTGCGGAACCTCTCAATGTGAAGCATCTGTCTCCAGAGATCTCTACAATGCCTTCTGTGCTAGCCTCGACTGAAGATGCACAGTGCTCCACAGAGTTTGCAGTCACCAATTGGTTAAATCCTGAATATGCCGTGGATCTAGGTTCCCAGAACCTCACATACATAACAGAGTTTGGGGAGTCTCTGATGGAGCCTGTAGGAACATCTACCCCTGTAGATGGAAGTACGTTCATAGAACCACTGTCTACAGATGTGTGTTTAAACCATGATGATGTAGCTATCCTAAAAGCTGTTATATGTCTATGTGTGCAGAAAGTGTTGATACGTATGCTTACGGATGAGTGCTATGGATGCCGTGTGGATCATCCGTCACAGAGACATCACAGTTGTCTATATGAGGCCCCCATTTTTTATTTCGAGAATCATTACGACGATATACGTGTATCATTGTTCACACCTATGTTGGCATATGCATTAGCCTATGCTGTGCTAGCAACCAGTGGTAAAACAGTGATACCACCTAGACTTCTAGGGGCTGCTGAGGTTATACTCAGTGATATGAGGGGTGAGCCATACATAATTGAAAGATTGGATCAAGATGTAAAGCTTAAAGGAGGGGATCATACTGCACGTATACTAAGCAGAAGTGTGTTTATATGGATGGGTGTGTCCAACACCACGACCCATGATGAGTGTTGATGTGGGTGGGGTGTCTTATATCAATATTGATGAAATGTTGTGTACGTTGTAACAGTAAAATGTCTCTCTCTCTCTCTAATGAAATAAAACCCTCTAGTTACCTAACCGTCTTGTACAGTTGTTGTATATGTGTCAACATGGATACAGCTCTGCGGAAGGTGTATTACGAACCCACCAACCCTGGTAGTTTAGGGGGTGTAAACAAATTGTATGCAGGGGTCAAAGGAGTTGTGGATGTTGCTCCAAAAATATCGGATGTTAAAAAATGGTTAGAGGGAGAAGATACGTACACATTGCATGCACCAGCTGGTAGACATTTCCCTAGAAATAGAATATTGGTTAGTGGGATCGATGCGCAGTTTCAAGCTGACTTAGTCGACATGTCTGTGTATTCTGAAGAAAATGATGGGTTACGTTTCCTTCTGACATGCATAGATGTCTTCTCCAAATATGCGTGGGTAAGGCCTCTACCAAACAAATCGGCTAAAAGCGTTACAGCTGCATTTAAAGATATACTATCTGAAGGACGTGTACCACGTCGATTGCAAACAGATGAGGGTACGGAATTCTATAATAAGTCATTTCAGGAAATGATGCAACGACACAATATCACACATTTTTCTACATCAAATGAGACAAAATGCAGTATAATCGAACGATGGAATAGGACATTAAAGACTATCATGTGGAGATATCTGACTGCAAACAATTCGCATAGATATATCGATTCGCTGCAGGATATGGTGGTAGGTTATAATGGTACTTTCCATCGGTCCATAAAAATGGCCCCTGTGAATGTGAATAATGCTAACGAGAGGGTTGTCTTTAACAATCTGTATAAAACAAAACAGATGAAATTCCCTACATTTAAATATAATGTGGGGGATACGGTCAGGATATCGAAATATCGAGGTATATTCAGGAAAGGTTATGAACAGACATTTACAGATGAGATCTTTACGATAACAGAGTGTATAGGGCGTACACCGGCCGTATACAGACTGAAAGATTTTGCAGACGATGGTATACGTGGTACATTCTACGAAAAAGAGTTACAAGGGGTCACAGTGACTGAAAGAAAAGCTTATAAGATAGAAGAGATATTGGGAACAAGAAAACGACGGGGTGTTAAATATGTTCACGTAAAATGGCTTGGTTGGCCGGCCCATTTTAATACATGGCTTCCTGAGACGGATATTTCAAGCATTTAAAGGCTAACTCTTAAACTCTAGACAGACCACATCGACATCTAATGTTCAAGGATACATACCTGCCGTACATCATGGATACAATAAGCGGGGAGGAGTTTTACATAACATTGCCCAGTAATGCATCGTTAGACGTATACCCAGGGAATAAGATATGGAATTACCGAGTAAAGTTGGCTAAACCTATTATACTCAAACAGCCATATCAGGTGGGGATTATTGAAGTTCAGTTTCCTAAAAGCTGGGCTAGCTTTGCTGTAGAAGATGGACGGATTCTACTCACATTGGACAGAGTGTCGGGCGGTTCTTACCCATTGGCCATACCCTATGGCCATTATGATACCATACCTAAAATTCTGCAGGAGATAAACAGTCGTATTGCAAGGCATTCAAAGTCCCTGCACATGTTGTATAATAGTATAACTAACCGTGTATGCTTTATCGGGGACGAGTCAGCGTCCATTGTGTTCAAAGGAGGGCTAGCTCACATCCTAGGATTTACACCTAAGGAGGCGTTTCAGATACAGCCTTCATCAACCCCTGTAGGCTATGCTCCACACCCTGCTGATATATATGGAGGTTGCTACAGTATGTTTATATATACGGACATAGTTGATTATCAGAGGGTAGGCGACACATATGTACCGCTTCTACGGAGTATAAATATTACGGATGACCCCCGCAGCATTGTCACTCTGCTGTATGACAGGCCTCACTATACAACTCTCTCGAAGTCGGTCATAGACGACATACAGATCTCTATAAAAAACGATCAGAATCACGACGTACGCTTCACGTACGGGAAGGTGATAGTTAAACTACACTTCAGACCTATGCGTTCTAGTTTCTAGATAGAGTTTAAAAAAAAAAAGAAAAAGAAAAAAAAAAAACTTTAGTACAATGTATGGTGCACCATACATAGCTGACGATGGACGTTATATGTCATACTACGTTAACCAGGCAGGATCTGGGCTGCCTGGTTTTGCTGGTTCGGCCACCCAGTATGGATCGGGTGTTGGTGGCATATTTAAACGTTTATTTCGTTTTGCTCTACCTCTACTACGTAAGGGTTTCAATTTAGCTAAACCTCACCTTAAATCAGCTGCTAAGAATATAGCCAATGACGTTGTAACGAGTATGGTATCCAGAGTTACCGATCCACATCAAGATGGATCCGGTTTCATGGTTAACAAACGGAGGGCTGTAAAACGCCCACCAAGAGGTCTCCAGGGGCGTGACCTACTGCCAGGAAAGCGGAGGAAATCACATAAAAGTGCAGGTCGAGGGGGTAGGAAACCAAAACCAAAACGCCGCAAGAGTGTGCAGACGATTAACTATAATAGAGACATTTTTTAGACCTTTGATTAGGTAATATGGCTCTTCTACATAGCATGTCGGAGACCTGTGTCAAGACGGAATTAGACATCTTCACAGTTCCCCTAACACAGGTTTCAATTGAAAGGGGTACATACCAGGAAATTCCACCAGTATCGGCAATAACAGATACAGGTCCTATAGAATTCTACGTTACCGGTAGCAGCGAGGAGTATATGGATTTAAATAATACCCATATTCTTGTACATGCAAAGATTACATTACGTGACGGTAGTGACCTACCAGCCGATGCGAAAGTAGGATTAGTGAATTACCCCGGATGTTCCCTCTTCTCACAAGTTGATATCATGCTCGGAGACACATTAATAACACATTCAAGTTCGACATATCCATATCGTGGTATGATTGAGTGTCTACTGAATTTCGGACATGATACCCTGGCCACACATTTTGGTTGTGGTTTATTCAATAAAGATTCACCTGGATCAATGGATGATACCGATCCAGCAGGCAACAATACTGGATTCGGCCGGAGGGCTGCATACACAGCCCGAAGCAGGATTGTAGAGATATTAGCTCCGATCCATGCCGACATGTTTTTCCAGGAAAAACTATTACTAAATGGTATTGATGTTAAGATTAAATTCATCCGTACGAAAGATGAGTTCTGCTTATTAGCGGACAATGAAGCAGAAGGATACAGGTTAAAAATTGTGGGAGCTAGTCTCTACGTAAAAAAGGTGTCTGTGGCCCCAGGAGTCAGAATAGCTCATGCTAAAGCTATTACACAGACTAATGCAAAATACCCTATAAATCGTGTGTGTTTAAAAAACTTCTCCATACCTGCCGGGACACGTGTATGTAATCAGGAAAATCTATTTCTAGGACAAATTCCAAAATTTGTAGTAATCGCTTTCGTTGATAACGAAGGATTCACTGGAAATTATAAACGTAATCCGTTCCTGTTTCATCATTACAATATTGAATATTTATGTCTACATGCTGATGGTCAAGCATTTCCATCAAGACCATTTCAACCCGATTTCCCTAATGGTCAGTACGCTAGGGAATATTTCCAGATGATTGACGCTACAGGGAGATACCTGAAAGACCGGCCTCTGAGCATAACTAGAAGGGATTTCGGGGACGGTTACACATTATTCTGTTTCAATCTAGAGGCTGACGGAGGGTCGGCAGATCACATTTCGCTTCTACGTTCGGGAAACGTCAGGCTGGAAGCCAGATTCCGTGTTGCATTACCTAGAACGGTCAATCTGATATGCTATGCAGTATTTGATTCAATCGTTGAGATATCTGGGAGGAGACAGGTATTAATTGATCATTACTAAGTAACATCACTGAGAGACTTGGATATGAATACTATGGAAATTCAAGGGGTGATTGAAAAAATGATTGATAGGAGGACCCACTCTTTAGGTATACTAGCATGTGATGAACTACCAGAAGGTATGGTTGTGAATCTGCCGCTATTAGCTGTTATTAACACAGATCCATCGTCAAAGCCTGGCTCCCACTGGTTGGCTATATATATAAGTTACGATAGGCATGGTTATTTTTTTGATTCTTTTGGGAATCCTCCAACATATGCAGATTACCCTAAAACTATATTAAAATTTCTATGTAAGAACTGTGTAAAGATATCCTATTCAACAATACAGGTACAGGATATGCAGGCCACTACCTGTGGAGAACATTGTATATTTTTTCTTAGTAATATTCAGCATGGGCTATCCTATCACAATGTTTTAAAAATGTATACAGGTTATCCAGCATGTAATGATCTAATGGTATGTTCATTTGTTAAACGAATACGTCCACACCTGTGTCGTGGACATATGGCTACATGTGTGCAGTATGCTAGAAGAATAATGTAACCTTGTGTATACATAATTGATTGTGGAAATAAAAATCTATTGAAACATTTCAGTGTCTTTTAGAATCATTCTTTTATTTAGGAAAAAATTGAGTGACATATGAATAGACAAATTATTGGTACAGTTAGTAATAAGATGGAGTGTATGCTGTAATATAGCATAGTTTAAGATCATATCATAGACATCATTGTAGCATAGGATGTATACATATACATTATCTGTAGTATAAACTAAAACAAAATCGTAATGAGACAAGAAAAAAAAAACATATTCATAATACATAATTCATAAAACAAAATCGTAATGAGACAAGAAAAAAAAACCATATTCATAATACATAATTCATAAAACATAGCAAATAAAGAAAATAATAAGAAGGAATGAACTATATCATATCAGTATGATGACCATGTAGCAGAAGATATTCTACCTCTACGCTTTAGCTTAGGGGTTAACTCGTAACTACTTTCCCTCTGTTCATCGGTGCTCCCTCTTAAAGCCAAAATTTCATGTTTTACATTAGAATTCGGCACAACAGACAGTGGAACATTTAGCGTTGCTATTTTTCTTAGAAATTTATCCCAACCGGCTGGCCTGTTTTTATCAGCCACATGCTGGGATGTAGTTATATTTTTTAGTAGATCATATACATGAGAGCCCACTACCGTGGTGCCATCTATGACCAGTTCACCTTGACGGGTCCATGTAACATGATTTTTAGACTTAGACAGGACGTCTATAATATGCAATGCGTTCTTTTTGCTACGAGCTGGCATATGTTTCACAATATCTGACACTATAAAATCGTCGTCAGTAGCAGATTCGATGCCCTGCGGTAATGAAAGTGTAAGGACAGACTTATCATTAACACCCTGTCTCACAAGTGTGAGATAGCGTTGTAACACCGATGAATATCTCTTGGCTTTCTCATGAATATCTATATTAGGGGTGAGAAGGAGTTGACGTATTTCACCGTCTAACACACTTTCAACAACATTACGTATAGGTGTATCTAGAATGGGAGTAGCTGATGTATGGCTCAACCGGTCTATCTCATGTTGTGAGACCATAAACATTTTTTGTATATGCCCCATCGTAGTGAATGAGTAATTAGCCACGCGTAAAAAGTGATGTGAGAAACGGTAGAGCTGCTGCTATGGCGGGCAGAAAAAATGCTCCCCCTGTCTGATTAACAAGTCTCTTTTTCCTGCTAGCACTAATGGTTTTGGATGCTAGTGTCCGTAAATGTATTTTCTTCTTCTGAAGCAGGATGTACTGTCTCCTAGATAATGGAATCTTACCATTAAGTATGTTGAGAGCTATCTCGCATAAACTGTTAAGGAAGTCAGGGCCGCCATTCTTTAGAATAACCCTACGCTTTCCAGGCCTTGCTTTATATAGTCTTTCTAGAAAAATGAGATTTCTACGGATTCTCGCAGACATGATTTCCCCTACTTCAGGGTTTTTTAGGTATGTACACAACTGGTCGGGCTGAGAGTATATCCGATCTGAGACGATAGACGTCAAGTGTGGCTGCTTTAAAATCAATAAATAGGTATCCGTAGGGCCTACTGGTTGCATCCGTAAAAGCATTTATGAAATATCTTACGTTACCAGGATACATCTGTCTAGCTAACAGAGATATCTGATAGGTGTCACGAGCATTTTTGAATAAAACCATGTAATTTGCATTAAGACTAATAGTCCGACTGGATTTTCCCTGAACGAAAAGATTCTGTACAATATAAATGCAACTTAAATTTCTATGATGTACATACTGTGTAAATACATTCTGGACTTCCAAATTATTACATGCATCGTTCATTAAATCGTCAATAATCAACAGATTATTGGAATGTACAGGCATTAGCTTGTCATCAGCTAGAGATTCAGGGATCCCTTTAATAAAAATAATATTACGAATCTTCAGTAAATGATCGAATCGTGGTTGCCAACATGTATACAGATATATTATGTTATGTATTTCAACAGAAAATATCCTATCTATATTCTCTATGAGATTAGATACGAATTGGGTTTTTCCACTGTTCGATGGACCACTAACTATCATTGAAAATGGATGCTGTAATGAGTTCTGATAGCCATCACCACCCCTAACAGTTGGCTGACTAGTAGCCATATGGTAAAGTACAATAGTTATTAGTCAATTTGCGTTTGTCATAGACGACTCTAACACGTTTAGTCATCACAGCATTTCTGAGTTCTAAATGCTTCTTATCCCTGACGATAGTATTTGTAGATACATGAACACAAGCAGGCGATTTCTGATCGGCTATGAATGAATCAACCAATCGCAATAGGGTGTCTGGCGTGAGTATTGCGGCATTTTTCGGATTCAATGTAACCCCTTTCCATTTCACCACAGTCTTACCCTGTTTAGTAGTGTAACAGTAAGATTTTGGACCACCTGATATATACCTTACAATATAATCGTCCCCTGAACCATTGTTAATTTCATCAGTAAGATCACCAAGAAAAGGGCCTAGAGCCGGAACATAATCACCTTCTTCACATGTAAATATGCACGAATCGGTGTCTGTATAAAGCACACGTCGGTCTAGTTTCTCCAGGAGCGAATATAAAAAAAGACGAGCATGCGATGTTGTGAAAGCACCAATAAAGACATTAATATCAGCAGCTCGACTCGCTACTGCATGGCTATGAGACCACTGAATCATAGCTACCTTTTCGGTGATAAAGCTGAACTGACTTATGATATAGTCGTTACTAAACAGCAGCTGGGAAAAACGAGACGGATCGCTCACATACTCACATTTATCCATATTACTACGCATGCAGAAACGCCCCCATAGACTATTCAACAATAGCTTATTACAGTTCCGCATAGCCTTATTAACGCAAATGTTAGAGGGGTCAAGCAATATACCTTCATGAGTATGATAATCTGCTATGTATTTCTCTTTCTCGGCATCGGTTGTGACCCCTGGAGGATACCCACTAGCTTCCTGTTTGCATTTCATGAAAGTTTTGACGTAGCCACTGAACATTTCACTAGTCTGCACGGGGAAATGCCAAATCTCATCGATAGATGACATTACATAGCCTTTATCAAGAGCTTTTAGAATCTCCAATATCACCCACGTTCCTGATAGCATCCTCTCGTGGTCAGTATGACCACATTCTGTTTCCTGATTTAAATCAGAAACGCATTTCGCACATAGTGGGAACATAAGCTTACCGTGTGCTCTTACCGGTAACACGGGATGATAGAGACCTCTAGGGGCCAGAATCGAACATTTAGCAATGCCAAAATATGTGTTGATTTCGGCAAAATCCTTGAGAATAATCGTAGGATGACCCACGGGGTAAGGCATTGTGGCTTGAACATACGGATACAACGAGGTAACGTCTACATACATTATCTTCGCGGTAGGCGACACAACTTCATCATACAGTTTAACAGCCGTAGTACGACCACCGTAGAGGGCATCACGAGGATTCAATCGTTCAGGGTGCTTATATACATTTTCAATGAAAGCACGCACCTCAGGGTCCGACCGTTTCATCTTTGCCCATTCACATTCCCACATAGGTATATATGAAACATGATGTTCGTCTTCTAAATATTTTTGTCTACTTAAGAAACGCCTATACAGTGTCCCATATGTACAGTTAGTAACTGGATTGTAGTCACATGCTCGTGTACAGTCAGGGTGCCCGTGCCAAAAACATCCAAGAAAAGAGAGTATACGGTTATTAGTCTTGTCATAACCGTCCGCAGAGTACGGCCCAAAACGCTGCTCACCCCCGTTTAATGCATGCTGTATGGCCACTTTCTCAGAATAGATCAGGTATTCGAGCCATTGGATTGAAACAGTAGAATACGTTTTATCCAATCCTAGATAAGCCCCATCATAAGTCAGAGCAATTGTATTCTCGGTTAGAAATTTATTCTTGAAAACACCCATACATGCACCGGCTAGTGTAGTAAAGCTGAATGCATCCATTTCTGTCAATAGAGTGAATGCTTCTCTATATTTCGTCACAGCCGTTCGTAGAACCAACACATCATTCTTACAGTATAAAGCCAATTCTTTTCTGAAGTCAAATGTCGTACCTCTAATACTGTCGTACCACAGCATAAATGCTTTTCTGTCCGTCAGACGCATCTGATCGTATCCATAGTAATGAGGCTGCGGATACTCACCCACATAGTTCTGATTATGAGGAGTGTTGAACTTATGAGGGAAAAACCCTTTACACATATCCTGAAATCCCATAGCTGCAGGTGTGTCAGCTAGTCTCATGGGCAGAAAACTGTAACTATCAATCCAACGCTGCTGATAATTAAGATCGGTCATAGCAATGATTCTCGCACCACGTATAATGGTTTCCATTTTAACACCCCTCTTAATGACGTCTTTCAGTACTAAGTGATTATCAAAACCGGCTGCGTTATGTGCTATGAAACCATATCCTATAAGCAGCGGTTGTCTGCAGAAGTCTACAAATCTCGATACACAGTCAACACCGTATGCCTCGAAGCTATGCTTTGCATCCAGGCTCATAGCATAGACGTAATTAGCAATATGAACGCCTCGAACCACCTGTGTCTCAAAGTCATATACAATGTAATCGTCTGTTTTTTTCTTTTCTTTTTTAGGTTTGCTAATAAAACAGGCGTGGGCAACACCTGCATATAAGGTATCCCTACAATGGTGGCAGGTCCTAGGCACACAGGTATGACCATATTCAATTGTGTTGTCAGCTAGTTTCCGTTTCCGGCCGATCTGTGGGTACACTTCACCACATTGCCTACAACAAATCATTTTGTCACACGCTACGAAATTAACTATAGGAGAAAGTTTCTTGTGTTGATCGTGACAGAACTGCGACCTACATTTCTGATTGCACTGTTTACACGTTATATGCACACCTTTATGCGGTTCGCAGTCAGTGTAACACACTCCACAAATCGCAAGACATTTATGCTTAGTTCTGTCGTTGTAACCCATGAAACAAGCGTCACAAGCATACGATGTACCATGGAACTTATGCAGTTTTAATATGAGACAATAATGTCCGTCCTGTAAGTACAAATGGATAACCGTTTCACCCTCCTTATTACGCTCAGAGGTTCTGAATAAGGTCAACTGCTTATTATCATCGGTATGATGAAAAACAATTATCTTCACACCCAGTTTATCCTCAAAGGCTGAAATGTCAGCGAGTGACACTTTATGAGTGAGGTCACGTCCGTCACATGTATGCATATCTATGGCTATCTGACGTAGTGATGCCGGGCGCATATGGGGATTCATATATTTAGCAATGCATAATGAAAAACAGAGGTTATCATCGTTATCTGGACTGTACAGGGCATGAGTTCCGACTCTTACAGACCTTACCATATCATAAGGTATTCTAGCAAATGGCAACCTATGACGGCCTCCACCGCTGGATACGTGTGCAATATCAATTCGCATGGTTAGCTCAGAGTCACCCATAATTGTTTCATTACTCTGGACAACAGTAATGATTTCATCCAGAAATGCACCTGCAATATCTGGATTGTCACTAGACAGTATTTTATGCACGCCACAAGCCAGAGACGGACCATCTAGGGTTATATTCAAAGTAGCGCCAGGTGTTGAGATCTCTAAGGCTCTATTAATAGGTGACGAAATACGATCTTTAAGTCTACTCGCCAAAAGTTCCAAATCCTCACAGGGAATATCGGCAAAACTTATAGCAGACGTCACTGTATTACCTCTAAATAAGGGTACGTCTGTTACATGTATACGGAAATCTGTCTGTTCGGGCTGCTCACCGTCATGACTAGGGCTCGGTCTAATCACACCACCCCCTAACTGCAATGTTGGTATGACGCTAGAATTAACACTAGCTGCTTGTACATTATCCCTGGGTAAAGCAAGTGTAACTGTGTCAGGAGGACTATGTGACAAGTCCAAGTCTAACTCTACCATAGACACGCCCGCAGAATCATAACATTGCATTTCCTCCGTTGTCTCAGACGCCATAATGGTACTTTCAGAGTCATCGGAAGAAACATAAATGGCTATTTGTACATTATCACTGGGTAAGGGCAGTTCATTTATGTCAGGAGGACTATATGACAAGTCTAACTCTACCGTAGAACCTTGAAACTCTTCTGTTGTCTCAGATAATACAAGGGTTTCCTGTAAACTCCTAATTTCTGACATCATAGCTTCATTTTCACGGATTAAATGCATAGCCACAACCTCTAGATCTTCCATCGAATAACTGTCATCGTAATGTTCAGCCCCATGCATATCTTCATTTTCACGGCATAAACGCATAGCCTCAATTTCCATTTCTTCCATAGAACAGCTATCGTCAAAATGTTCAGCCATGATAAAAAATATCTATAGATAACTACTACGTACACACACACACACCGGTATGATGGTTTGTAATACACTTTATATAAACAGATATAAAAAATATGATTTTTAAACCGTACACTAAATATGTAGCTACGTTATATATAGACTACTGAACTCATGGATCACCATGAAATTGATTAGATAATATACACTAGTTTTAACAGCAATTACAAAGAAAAAAATCAGTCAGAAGAAATAGAGAAAGAAAAAGAAAAAAATATCATATGATGATCCTAATGTGTATACAATTGTAACTATAGTATACAACTGCTCATTTTCTACACATTCTGTGCGTAATGCTCAGTTAGGCCTCAGAATCTTCATGACACTCGTCAGTAGTTTCGCAGAAACACACCCCTGTTTTAATGTGGTTATAACGGCGGTGTATATCCTCTTTAAATCTGCATTCTGCTTCCTGATACACTCAGCCAGTATAGAGCCTACACCTGCTATAATTATATCTGACTGTTTGTGCATTATATCATAGGCATGACCCTTCAAGACACCCACTGCTCCATCCACAGCTGAGCTAATCTCTGTATGTACGAAATCTAGAGACTTAGCTATAATTGGAGCAGACGCAATTGCTATCGCCTCATTCACAATCACAGAAATGGACGATTCATTATGAGTATCGACCTCGTCCGGCCCTATGCACCCTGTAGTTTTCACAACATCTACACAGTCAATCACATGGTTTTCTACGATGTCATTACACAACATAGTTTCAGTTACATCAGCTCTGTGGACATCAACACGAATGATTTTTCCTGCAGGCCGTGCGTCAGCACTGCGGTTGATTACATCTGTACCATCAGTTGTGTGTGTGTTAGGCTGTAAGCCTGTAGACGGACTTACTATGACGGGAATCGTGGCAGGCTCTGCTGCTGACGAGTGACTGTAGTCCGACTGTTCGGCTAGGACGATGCATTCAAGATCGTCCAATTTTTCGGCCAGGGCATATGTGATGTCCGTGATTTCTTGGCGTTTAATCGTCAAGGATGAGGTGAGTCTCGCTATGTCGGCTTTCAGCAACCCCAGATCAAAACGTAGAGCTCTGGGTGGTATTCTTTCAAGATCATTTTCCGTAGATGTCTCCTGCACACCACTGCCTGCAATGAAAAATATTGACATGTACACAATGTTTACACCACGTAGACATGCGCTCTCAACATAGCTAGTCCCTACACACCATGCATCCATGTCACTCACTCTCTTACCCCCCCACCCAAAGACAGTCCTTTTGGTTGCAGCCAAAGCTGGCCGTTACACTATATATATATATATATATATATATATATATATATATATATATATATATATATATATACATACACACACACACACACGCACACACACACACACACACACACACACACACACACACACACACACACACACACACACACACACACACACACACGCACGCACGCACGCACGCACGCACGCACACACACACACACACACACACACACACACACACACACACGTACAACCTATGATTATGAAACACAGTCTTACCGATTCTACGTTTCTTTGTAGGTTGGTTGATTTTGTCACATTCTGTGTTAATTTCGACAAGATGAGATGCTCGGTTTTTCTTCAGTGATAAGCGACCCCGCTGACTATGACGAACGGCTACGTCTCCAGAAACGCCCCCGCGAATTTCATCGATGAGATGTATGCGAGATCTGTCTAGTAATGAGACAACAATGGTTAGTTTCACATAGGCTATACTGTAGATATCCAATGACATTATCAGAATCACTCACGCACACACACACACACACACACACACACACACACACACACACACACACACACACACACACACACACACACACACACACACACACACACACCCAATGAAATATAACACGTAAAACTTACCCTACTAATTCCTCGATGAAAACCATGTTAGCTGGGGACTTATGGACTGCGTTGATCCAACAGGTAAAAAAAAAAAAAGAGCTAAATAAGCTATGTGTTCAAACTTCACGAGTCTTGGAGCATCAGGGCTTCGTTGAGTATTGGAGACAGCTGAGAGTTTTCAAGCCAGTTTGTGGTTGCATTCGTAACATCAGCTGCTAGCATCGAGTTTAGAAGACCCCTTTATATCCTCTCACATGATAAACCCCACCTCCTGTCGTAAATCCCTACTTAGGACAATAGGTATGACATACAACAATGCATCTGTACAACATTAACCCTTGCGTACGACCTCCTGCAGTGCTTAGAGCTTAATTTCTGCTGTTCGGAATTCAGAGTCCCAAAACACAGCAGCAGGATGGTTTTTTTACAATAAAAAGCATTCATCTCATCGACACACACACACACACACACACACACACACACACACACACACACACACACACACACACACACACACACACACACACACACACACACACACACACACACACACACACACACACACACGTACACTCACACAAACAAAATGCTATTCTTCATCTAGATGCCAGCAATAGCACGTCTCTGTAAAAATACCATCTATGAGTATACATTCTACTTTTAAACATGAAATATTAATATTGTCCTTTAGAATGTCAGTTTCAACAACACGTCGCGATTCAGTTTTACACAGCTGCTGTTGAATATAGGGTATTTCCGTCATGCGTGGGCAATGTTTAAGCAATCGTGCATCTGTTAATATTGCCTGGAGAAATAGGATCACTTGAGAAAATTCACTCATATATATATATATGACACCAAATGCGTCAGACCCATTACGTATCCTTCTGGTCATAATTCGACGATCTTCGTATGTAATTACCGTAGCCTCGTATAATAGATTTAATATATAATCAACGTCTGTATTACAAATTTCACGAAAAATATCTTTGTAACGCATCATCATTTCATCTAGCTCACTGAATCTAGCAGGCCTAGTCATACTCACACACACACACACACACACACACACACACACACACACACACACACACACACACACACACACACACACACACACACACACACACACACACACACACACACACACACACACACACACACACACACACACACACACACACACACACACACACACACACACACACACACACACACACACACACACTGCAGTACAGGGTTTTCAAGAAAACCCTGTCAGGCCCCAAGTGAATTCTGTATAGGAATCACAATAGCTTTGTTCAGACCAGTTAATAAATAGCTGGTTAATTCAATAAGTCTGACAAACCTAATTTAGTTATATTAACTCAAAGTAGACAGACACACACACACACACACACACACACATTCTATTTTGAATAAGCACACACACAGCAGCCACTAAATATAGCCAGTTCTCGCTCCACCTACCAATTTACATGACGACATGCACGTCACATCCTGTCATGAAATTTAACGGAGTACTATCTTAAGATGAATACAAATTACATGGTTGAAAAGTCATACAGTACATGCTAATTTTAGAAAAGAATGCATAATCTTTCTCGCTATTCCCTCAGTGGGAGAGAGAAACTAATACAGAGAGGGCACCCACTTCCGGTTCCCACACCACAGGGGTACCATAATGATCAACCCAACCCAAAACCATCTGGAAAAAAACAAAAATGGCGGACACGCCACGCCCCCCATATGCCCTCAGAATCAAAAGCAACAATTACAATAACAATGGCGCCTCAGGGTGCCCTTTATACTACTTATATAGTTAAAGAACAGAACAGAAATTCATCATAAAGGAAGCAAAAAGGGAAAGGATACATATACAGTGAGGGGAAAAAGGGGAGGTGGGGGGGATTCAGATTTTACGGGGGCCAGGTTCGAATTGCAGCTGTCCGTAGGGGCCCTTAGAGAGCGGTTTTGAAGGAGTCAAGGGATTTGCATGTCTTAATGACTGTTGGTAGGGCGTTCCACATTCTGGTGGCATAGGAGCGAAAATAATCCCTTGACTCCTTCAAAACCGCTCTCAAAGGGCACCTATACGGACAACTGCAATTCGAAACCGGCCCCGGAAAACCTGAATAACCTGTCCTGAACACACACACACAGTCAAACACAAACACACACACACACACACACACACCTTTCCCCCTCACTGTATGTTTCCATGTTTATCAAGGAAGTGTGCGTGTGCTCGTGCATGTCGAGTGAACTGAAGTCAGTTGGACATTTTCGACCAGGGGAGGCGCTAAATCTTTTCAACTTCCAATCCCAAATTGATCAAATCAATAAATTACCAGCTGCATTATTATTATCTGTGGGTCTGCTGCTGACGTTATGCCACTTTTTAGATGCGCTCCGCTGTTATGCTCAAATTAGTGACCCTAAAGAATTCTGAGGCAACATGGCTGGAGACATAAGTATTGCGGAAACTTGTGCCGTTTCTGAAACGCTGTGTGAGCGGCCAGTGTGTGACCTCATCTCGGAGCTACAGAATGGGGGTAGGGAAAGGGCTCATATGGGGCTAAGTTAAGACGAGCCATGGGCCAAAGCATGTCCGGGGGTCCCCAGGGGGGGTCACACTCCCCAGAGACATGGCCAAAGCATGTAGGGGGTTAGCCTGGTCCAATGCTTACATCGAGTGTCTCTCTCTGACACTCGCTGTAAGCATTGGACCAGGGCTAGTAGGAGCCCCGGCCAAAAACGTTGAGAAGCCTATACCTGTACTAGCCTACTGGGCGGAATAATGGCAACCAGAAAGAACCGTTCTGAGTGAAACTCCTTCCTGTGCTCACTGGCCCTTAGGCTACTGACGGGGGGAAGGGATCCACATTTTAACCTTTTATTTGTACCTCTTCAATAAAGCATAGCCTAGACGCCAGAGCCTATCCTACAGCTAGTCACACATAATAGGCTGCAGCTTATAAATAATAGCCTATTCAAGTATACGTTGAATTGAATCCATTTGGAACGAACACGAAAACCACACCCGTTTGTTTTCCCAGTGAAAAAGTGTACGTTTGGTTTCGTTTTCAGACGGTTAGTAAAAGTGAGTGTAAATGAGAATGAATTGTAGGCCTACCTGTCACAGGTAGGCAGGTACCGTAGTAGACGCTGCTGCACAGCATCAACAACATGTAGAAATTAATCCGCGACTTTAACGCTGTTAAAACTCCGTTTACTGCGAAGAACAGCGACAGCGAGCGGACCTCCATCTTGGGAACCGTGAACTGAAGTGAACCTTCCCCCCTCTTGCCCTAGCCTACCCTCTGACCCTCAGCCTAAAGGATACCAGACGACTCGCCCCCTCGAAGTCTGATCACAGAAGTTGTTGATATGTGGGGATTATCTGACGATCGAGGTACCATTTGAGTGGGCAAAACCTTACATGTATACTAAATAATACTAAATTGTTTATAGCCTATATTTACTTTATACTCTTAACTCTTCCCTTTGTTTTCCCATTAAGTGTCCTTTACTTTTCACTTGGTGTCACTTTGGGTGTTTTGTTATTTTTATAATTAGTTTTTTGATTTATTGAACATCTTATGATGTGTAATCAACATGATATTTATACTATTATATACGAAATAATGCAACTAAAATGAAATAATCTATATGCCAATGAAATAATAACGATGTAATGACGTGATTGGATCACTATAGCCACCACCTGGTTGTTTGTAGTTAAGGGCACAGCAGCTCAAGACCCACTTCTACACCCTTGCTTTAGAATGAAGTGTTTTTTGTATCTGTAACACAAAACCAACCCCACCCCCACCCAAGTGTCATTCCGTGTCTGCACAATGCAACTGTATGTGATGTCTCCACCTCCTCCCCCTCCCTCTCTGTCAATACCCCTCACCCATTCATGCTGTAGGCTATGCTGTAAGGTATGAAGGATACCTTTTGCCTATATAAGTTTATTTAGTATTTCCCTCCCTCTCTGAAATCTGGTATTATCTTGTATACAGATTTGATTGTATAGTTAGTAGTCGATCTGTATACTCTGTAAAATTAAGAAAGAATAACATGTCACAGAGCTAGACGGTGACTGCTTAATTAAGTTTATTGTTTATTGTTTATAAGGATTAGCTTTTGCCTCAGTCTTCCTGGGGCCTATTTCACGAATCTTGGATTAACTAATCCAGGATATAGGCCAAAGCCAGGCTTTTTAAATCCTGATCTTTACAGCCTGGTTTATTCCGTTCCACTAAAGCCAAGCGAGGCTCAGAATTGGCGGATTTGGCGAGCCGGGATCAGCAAGCCTGGCTTAATAGACAGTCTGGCTTGTTGTCTCTAGACCCCTTCTGTGGATCAAAGATTTACTGATCCTTCTTCTTCATGGGGTATTAAGGCAGTTTGCATCCTTAATAGTTGCATTACAGCCCCCTTCTGTATATCTCATTATCTTTACTAATCTATTCAAGACTTACTGATACAAGGACTTAAGCTTCTAAAATAAATACTGCTGCTGTAATTAAAGAGAGAACATACTCTCAATAGTGGATAGACTGAATGATAAACTACCCCAAAAATATAGTTTACATTTTACCACTACTATTAACTTAAAACAGAATTCTTAATATTGTAAGCATAATGATATTGTCGCATTGTGATATTTGGCCATAACTCCCTCCTCTGAGGGAGCTACCTTTGGGGAAGGGGGTTGTTGTCCAGACAGGGGCCAGACTGGTGAGGCCAAAATTTGTGCTATTGCCATTGAGAATACATTGGGCGTTTAAGTTAAATAACTCAGAAACTACAAAACATTTCAAAGTAAAAAGTTCCAGCATGTGTCTCCACAGTAAGCTGAATTTTACAAAGTGTGAATGGAGTTTCTAGGTGAAAGTGATTTTTTGAAGTGCCACTATCTGCCTATAAATGTCTCAAATTTGAAAGCACTATATTTCTAAAACTATGAAACATTTCAAAGATTCCTTTTCAGGCACCCATGTCCACCGTAGGATGAACCTAAATAGGTTTGAATGGGGTTTCTAGGTGTAAGTATGTAGGACTATGGGTGAAACGTTATAATGGTAATATGTTGTAAAACAATGAGTAATGGTAATATTTAGTGGTTTTCACTTTTACAAAAAAATAATATATATAATATAATAATTCTTCTTAACCGTGCACTTGCACGACAGCAAACCTATTCATGGGGAACATTCACCAAAAGCAGCTGATCTACAAGCTCACAAGCTGTCATGATGTTGTGCAGCCTATATATTTTGGTTATTTGATTTTATATAGTGCTTAAATTAGTCCTTTAATGCAGACCGATACAAATAAGGCAACATAAACCCATAATAATTGAATAAATCTGGAAAACATCATTGGTTTGTGATCAGTTTGACTGCTTAATGAACAGTAAAGACATCAGGATTAGGTTAAACCTGGCTGTTAGCCTGGTCCGGAGCAGGCTAAGTCCAAAGCATAAGTTTCCATGGTAACTTATGTAGCATCACTTTCATGAAACCGAATCAAGCCTCAACATATCCAGGTTAACTGGTTAAGTTAATCTGGCAAGATCAACCAGCTTTCATGAAACCGGTTAAGCACTGATCCAGGATATATTAAGCCAGGATATGTGTTAAAGCCCGGCTTAATCTCTAATCCAAGTTTCGTGAAATAGGCCCCTGGGGTCCGACACAGACAAACATTTAACATTTAACAAAGGCAATACTTACAATTGTTTACAAACACTAACTCAAAATAAAACATAGTAAAAAAAAAAAGAAAGAAAAAACATAGGAGAAATAAAAAACAAAGAAAAACATAGCAAAAAAAATCACTTTCAACAAATTATACATTTTAATTATTATTTTCCCAGGGTTAAAGTATGGTTTACATAAGGTGTTCTTTTAACTTGATTTTAAAGATGAATGTTGTGACATGCAGGCATGAAGGGAGCATGAGTTAAGTCCGTTGCTCTCCCCAGGTTGGCGGAGGGTGTGTAGAGCCCAGGATCACAGTAGATGATTGGCACAGGGGTGAAAAATGGGTTACAAAATCGTGGGATAAAAAATATATATAAAAAAAGAAGATGAATGTTGTATTTGTATTGGTTATACACTTTGGTAGTGCATTCCAACCTATTACTAATTAATTTAGGGCCTCCTCTTATGGTGATAAGTTATGTAGTAATGCAGGCGGCAGCAGCGCTGATAAACGAGTGCTTCCAAACACTTAGTAAAAGAATCACCTGCAGAGGATGTCTTGACAGAAAGTCTTTTAAGTAGTTCTAAACTGGCCCCCGTAAAATCTGAATCCCCCCCACCACCACCCACCCCTTTTACCCCTCACTGTATTATGTTTCTGGCCCGTTTTGCTATATAGAAGTGTATATACGTCTCTAAATGTTATGAATTGAACATGGTGGACCCTGTTGTAAACAAGTGTAATGCTTTATGGTGTCGTGCACTCACAGTTAACAGTCTTTGTATTGAGTTTGTGCTTGAAATGTACTGGAATTCTGAAAACTGTTAATAAATAGTTATGTTTGTTTTAAAAACTCCATTGGTTTGGTTTACATCATCATTAGATCACCTAATCATACCAAGATATACCGAATTCCCTCCTCGATGTTGTAAGATCATAAGAGCGCCCCTCACTTCACATGGGTGTGATTTCTTTCAGCAGATTTTTGTTGAGATTTAGTTTTAGTCTTTTTAATAACAAACCATTGAGTCTTCTTAGGTAGGCCTATAGTCCTATATGTGGTCTTCTGAAAATGTTTAGTCTTAGTCTAGTCTAGGACGACTAAATCGTCAAAAAGCTTTATAGTCTTTTAGTCTTTAGTCTTGTAGTAGTCAACAAAAATAACGTTTAATTGATATTGTTGTAGTTCAGATGTTTGGTCTAAATGAAGCCTCCAGTCCAGGACCACGGGACAATATTATAACAATGTTTCCAACTCACTGACACCATCTGCTGGACACAACGAGAAGTGCATCCAAATACTAGCACTGTACATTTGTATGGCATTAAAATGTTCTGTTGAATTGAATATTATCATGATGGACCACAATGGGAACAACAAGCCATAGTGCTTTATTTATTTATAAATCCTCTTTACAGACCTTGTATTGAACTGGACTTTACTGTGCTTTTCTTTTCTCTACAAAGTGTTAAAGTATTTCGATCAATCTGATTAAATTACTGTTATTTCTCCGTTCCATTATGGTTACACTTGGTCTATAAATACATGTATTCTCTCTCTGTGTTCATGTCAAGGTTTCTTCTATCATGTGTTCAAATATAATGTCTGTGTTTACCATGCAGAGAAACACCGCGTTTAGCCTGTAAATAAACCCAAATAGTGTCTGAAACACAGAATGAGCCTTCTAAAAACAGTGGTTCACAAAGTGGGGTCCGGGGACCCCCAGGGGTCCTTCAGGCAGTTCCAGGGGGTCCCCCAGCTAAATTGACTTTTTTAACGGGCCAGTTTTGAACTGCAGCCACCTGTAAGGGCTCTTTGAGAGCAGTTTTGAAGGAGTCTAGGGATTCACATTTCTTTAACAACTGTTGGTAGCGCCCTACCAACAGTCGTAAAGGAATGTGAATTTCCGTGGCATGGAAGAACTAACTCAACCCCTTGTTGTTTGAGCCAAATCTGGGCTGCGATGTTTAATAATAATAACTTAAGTTATTAATAATAATAACTATTTATATAGCACTTTTCTGGACAAAGTCACAAAGTGCTGTACAACAAATTCACAAAAAGCAGGAAAATCGAACACAATTAAATAGATGCAGCAAATCAACAACTTACAGCCAGCTGGCCAACAGTAGAAAGCATATTTAAGGATGCAATATAAAAATAACAACAATGTAATAGATAAAAATACCGACAGAGTTCAGTGAACAAACATGGGGGTCTTATGGGGGTCCCTGGGGGTCTTATGGGGGTCCCTGGGGGTCTTATGGGGGTCCCTGGCATAGCTTTTCAAATGGTGCTCAATTAGTGTCACTTTTGGGGGCTATACAAGTGACGTGGGGCAATTATAATTTAATTTAAAACGGCTAAACAAAGAGTATGTATTAAATATACCATAAAATAAAATAAAATAAAATAAAGATTCACCGATCCAGGATGACTTGATTCTAAGCTTAAAATAATTTATGTACGGTATTAAAAAAAAAAAAAAAAATTAATCTCATGGTTGAAAAATGAACGGCCTATTTTTAAGTGGAAGCACCACAAAATGGCCTATA
>NC_137871.1:44568860-44571360 GCF_963924005.1 Protomyctophum bolini
GATAGCAGCCTGTCAGGACCTCTATAGGGACAGATAGTAGCCTGTCAGGACCTCTATAGGGACAGATAGCAGCCTGTCAGGACCTCTATAGGGACAGATAGTAGCCTGTCAGGACCTCTATAGGGACAGATAGCAGCCTGTCAGGACCTCTATAGGGACAGATAGTAGCCTGTCAGGACCTCTATAGGGACAGATAGCAGCCTGTCAGGACCTCTATAGGGACAGATAGTAGCCTGTCAGGACCTCTATAGGGACAGATAGCAGCCTGTCAGGACAATAACATCAGCATTAACCATTAGGATATCATTGATTATTGATTAAAGATCAGATCTGTCTGGTTTTCACCACTATAGATATCTCATTAACTGTCTGTGTGTCATCCTGCCTGCCCCTCCCCCCCCCCCTCTCTATCTGTTGTGGTCCTGTTCAACCAGAAGGTGAGATGACTTCATTGCATTGCATTGTGGGTAGTGTAGTGTGATACAAGACCAGAGGGCAGGCAGTCTCTCTCTGATTGCTTTAAAACAAAGTGTACATGGAACCCCATTTGGTGCCCCGTGCTACGAACTTTTATCTGTACTGTACTGTGTTTTTGTATGGACGTGGTGTTGGGTGCTTGCACATATGCACACATGGCATCAACGCACACTACACTTTGTCCTTTTTTTATTTTAATTTTTAATTTTTTATCCCACAATTTTGTAACCCATTTTTCACCCCTGTGTCAATCATCTACTGTGATCCTGGGCTCTACACACCCTCCGCCAACCTGGGGAGAGCAACGGACTTGAACTCATGCTTCCTTCATGCCTGAGTGTCCAAGTTGCTCCTTTACACCTGACAGGGGGGAGTTTCCCTGGTTGGACGTCGTAGCGCGTGGAAGGAACACGTTATTCCAACCAGTTCCTTTCCCCTCCATCAGGCGCCCCGGCCGGCCAGGGGGAGGCAGTTTAGAGACCAAGATTACTGCATGTTTTTGTGAGGGTACCTACCCTAGGGGACACGGGGAGAACATGCAAACTCCACACAGAAAGGCCCCTTCGCCAACCCCGCCTTAGGGTATGGGCACTGATGACGCGGAGGAGGAAACACGCCGCCAGCACCCACAGTGCCCTTTGTCCTTTTTTATCATTCATTTTTTAAGAGCCTGCCCTGCAGGGACTACAGATGAAATTTAGCTTCGGCTAACTCTGGCCCATTTACATTGATGTGAAAACGGACATGTCGATTAATGAGCTTTGTCCCCGTCAAATAAATAAACAAATAAATAAATACACTACAGACCATGTCTCCAAAAGGTCTGAATCAAGGAAATGAAATGAGACATTCTATGTAGCTTAATCTGGCCCATGCCCTTTCCCTCAGTCATTGTAATGTGAGTTGCCTCTGTGTACCTGCATCCTCCTGAGTCCCCACTAGAGGGACTTAATTATGAACCCTCCTATATCCAAATGGACCCTTACTAGTTATTCTGTATTTTCTGTATTATGGTGTCTATGCGCAAAAGTCCACACTCCATAATGTGGTACTGGAGTCTCAACTATAGAGAGAAATGCGGTTAAGTAATGTTTTTATGGTGTGTGTGTATATATATATATATATATATATATATATATATATATATTTTGTATACGTCATTTTGTATACGTCACAATTCTGTCTCCTCAGGAGTAATGGGTCTCACCTGTGTTTTGTGGGGGTGGCACATAGCGGGGGGGAGGGACTCAATCTGAAGGAAGTGATGAAATGTTTGCATCCGTATAGAGCACCGAAGTCCTGACGTAACTCGCTCATCCCGACGATTCCCCCCCTGGTTCGCGGAAGTAATTTCTCTATGGAGAATAACATGGGGTGATCTTAACATCGTCTACTATAAGCGTTGTGGTCCAAAAATAAACAAGCTGTCTCGGCGTTATTGTTAGGGAGGTGTCTCTGTATCGTTTGCAACAGTCAGTCACTCATATATGATACAGTCTGCTTCTAGTGAAAATCTAACTAATTCAGCAGCAGTAACATTAGCGTTTTCTCTCAGTCAGTTGATTCTTCATATCCATGTGAGTGAAGCGGCCGGGGTGACATGTTTATTTTTCAAACACAGTTGTTATATGAGGCGATCTAAAATCACCTCAATGGGGATTTCAATGCAACTAAACAAATACATGAACCTGGGGACTGACGCCCTCTACTGATGAACCTGGGGACTGGCGCCCTCTACTGGAAGTGACGTCAGACTTCGGTGCTCTATACTGACCTGACGAAGATCTGTGAAGATCGAAAAACGTTGTCGATTCAATAAAGTTATTCTTTACCAAAAGGGCCCTATACCTCCTTCCAGGAAGAGCCTATAGTGGACAAGAGATCCAGTACAAGTCATTTTACACTTTGGTTGTGTGCTGGAAAATAGCCGATCTACAAGCTCGCAACGCGTCACAGCGCAGCGCCTTGTGAGCTTGTACATCGGCCATTTCCAAACAATCCCCTCAGTGGGAATCGAATCTCC
>NC_137871.1:44576360-44593931 GCF_963924005.1 Protomyctophum bolini
TACCCTATAGGGGACACGGGGAGAACATGTGAGGGTACCTACCCTATAGGGGACACGGGGAGAACATGTGAGGGTACCTACCCTAGGGGACACGGGGAGAACATGTGAGGGTACCTACCCTAGGGGACAAGGGGAGAACATGCAAACTCCACACAGAAAGGCCCTTTCGCCAACCCCCGCCTCGGGTATGGGCACTGATGACACGGAGGAGAGAGCACGCCGCCAGCACCCACAGCGTCCCGAGCGGGAATCGAACCCAGGACCTTCTCGCTGTGAGGGGACAGCACCACCAACTGTGCCACCGTGCCCCCAAGTCTGCTATTTTTCAATAGCTAAAGCATAACACCAAAAGGGGTTCCGGTCCAGAATGGGTTAAGTAAAAGTTAAAAATGTAGAAAAGCTCCGTCATGAGTAAAAGACTGGAATTCATTCAAAATGTACTTGAACGATGCCTGAAGAAGGTCTTTGACGGAAACCTTAACATTATAAAGTGTTCGTATAGAGCACCGAAGTCTGACGTCACTTTCAGTAGAGGGCGCCAGTCCCCAGGTTCATGTATTTGTTTAGTTGCATTGAAATCCCCATTGAGGCGATTTTAGATTGCTTCATATAAGAACTGTGTTTGAAAAATAAACATGTCACCCCGGCCGCTTCACTCATATGGATATGAAGAATCAACTGACTGAGAGAAAACGCTAATGTTACTGCTGCTGAATTAGTTACATTTTCGCTAGAAGCAGACTGTATCATAATATGAGTGACTGACTGTTGCAAACGATACAGAGACACCTACCTAACAATAACGCCGAGACAGCTTGTTTATTTTTGGACCACAACGCTTATAGTAGACGATGTTAAGATCACCCCATGTTATTCTCCATAGAGAAATTACTTCCGCGAACCAGGGGAATCGTCGGGATGAGCGAGTTACGTCAGGACTTCGGTGCTCTATTGCATATAAGTGCAGGCGATGTTCTGAATAAACATGTACTTGAGTAAAAGTGGCAAAAGTGTTGGCATCAAAATCTCGTACCAAAAGTAAAAGTACTCATTATGAAGAATGTCCCATACTTTCAAGTTTTCAAAATGTATAGAAATATTATTTCCTAAATAATATTAGGACCGCGGTCGAAATAATGATGATGATTACACGTTTGGGGGCCAGTCAAAACTATGACATAATGATGAAGATTACACATTTGGGGGCCAGTCAAAACTATGACATAATGATGATGATGATTACGCATTTGGGTCAAAGCTATGACATAATGATGATGATGATTACGCATTTGGGTCAAAACTATGACATAATGATGAAGATTACACATTTGGGTCAAAACTATGACATAATCGCGGTACAGAGTGCAGCGCTACGAGCTTGTATAGGTCTGCAATCTTTGAAGAAATCGTGAAAATGTGGCACAAATCTCTGAATATAGATATCCTTTCAGAGCGAACATTTTTAACTCAAATCTTTGCATCTAAATATTTTTAGATGGGGGTCGGCGGCCAAATACAATAGTTTTTTTTCTTTAAATCGGCCTCAGTTCTAAGTGGGTTAACAATCATACCAGTCTGAAGCGAGTGGTGCAACAGCACCCCCCTATTGGTACTCTAAACATCGGGACACAGTCACATAGGTTGGGACGCAGGGACAAAGCTGTTCCTTGGAGTGGTTGCACCGCTCAAAAATAGTGGAAATAGCAGCTCCACAAGCTCAAAACGTGTCACTGAGTCGCGGGACACATTTTGAGCTTGTAGATCGGCTATTTCCACCGAAACCGAGCGCTGGAGCGGTCCATGCAGCCTGAACTGAACTGAGACGAGCTGGAGTTGGAAATGCGTTGTTTTCAACGAGGGCCGGCGCAAACAAGAGCTACTTTAGGCACGTGTGCAACATGACAACTGTTTTAAAGTGTTGTACGGTAACAACTAAAGTCTCTGTCATGTTTATGTTGTACGATTGCTACAAAACAAGCTCAAATAAAGGGATTTAAAGATGGAGTGCCACAATTTTTGTATATTTCCAGTTATTCATGTGTCTATGAGGTGACCGTACTTCATTACAATTTACAATTTACAATTTAGGCATTTAGCAGACGCTCTTAATCCAGAGCGACTTACATTAAGCAAGAACAAAAAAGCATGGGAATACATCACATAAAGACATTTATCATGAAACATGCGTAAGCTAAGAAAGTAACAGTGGAATATCTATAATGAAACTATACATATAAGCTATACATCTATCCTACTATGCTACACATTATGTACTATGACGTGCTATGACTACTTACAATGCACTTATGCTGTCTACATAACATGCTATAAGTCTGTATCAAATGCTATCTAAGTCTACAGAATTGCTATCTAAGGGGGTGGGGTAAGTGCTATGACATATAATGTATTATTAGACACCCTGGAGTCGTTTTTATGTGCAATGGTTTATTGACTTTGTATTTAGGGTTTCTTCCTGGAGGCTGAACCCTTGACAGTCAAACGGGCCAATGAAATAAACAGTAATATAGTGACACCACACTATCAGCCCCTCCCCTAACCCCTCCCCCCTTTATCATACAACTACAGCTGTGGGTGTGGCTTCAGTTCAGGTGGATCACCACCCATCACCGCCCACCACCAGGCAAACCAGGCATACTTAATGAACTGGTGGGCGTGTCCACATTAAAACAACATTTTAACAAATACTGTACACTATTTTGAAAAAAAATGATACCTCCTTATATAACAATAAGACCTGATGATCATGTTTTAGGGTAGAAAAAAAATCACAGCACTCCATCTTTAAGATCATTAAAGCTGGGCTGTTGCCCTGAGTCCAATGCATTTCTGCCTATACTTCCGGTCCAGGACTCTGACACACACTAACCTTCCACATGGCAGAATCTGATGAGTTTGGTGGATGCTGGAACCTGCATGCAGCCAATACAAGGCTCCAATTCCTGAACAAAGAGGAGACAGAGAGAGAGAGAGAGAGAGACAGATTAGTCACACACGTTACATTTGTTCTCCACATTTGACCGCAGAGTGTGCCGTGCTAGGGGATCATTAGTTGATTTATTTGACCCCCCGTTCCAACAGGTTACCTGTTCACTGAGGGTTACCTGTTCACTGAGGACTACCTGTTCACTGAGGGTTACCTGTTCACTGAGGGTTACCTGTTCACTGAGGGTTACCTGTTCACTGAGGGTTACCAGTTCACTGAGGGTTACCTGTTCACTGAGGGTTACCTGTTCACTGAGGGTTACCTGTTCACTGAGGGTTACCTGTTCACTGAGGGTTACCTGTTCACTGAGGGTTACCTGTTCACTGAGGGTTACCTGTTCACTGAGCGTTACCTGTTCACTGAGGGTTACCTGTTCACTGAGGGTTACCTGTTCACTGAGGGTTACCTGTTCACTGAGGGTTACCTGTTCACTGAGGGTTACCTGTTCACTGAGCGTTACCTGTTCACTGAGGGTTACCTGTTCACTGAGGGTTACCTGTTCACTGAGGGTTACCTGTTCACTGGGGGTTACCTGTTCACTGAGGGTTACCTGTTCACTGAGGACTACCTGTTCACTGAGGGTTACCTGTTCACTGAGGGTTACCTGTTCACTGAGGACTAACTGTTCACTGAGGGTTACCTGTTCACTGAGGGTTACCTGTTCACTGAGGACTACCTGTTCACTGAGGGTTACCTGTTCACTGAGGGTTACCTGTTCACTGAGGGTTACCTGTTCACTGAGGGTTACCTGTTCACTGAGGGTTACCTGTTCACTGAGGACTACCTGTTCACTGAGGGTTACCTGTTCACTGAGCGTTACCTGTTCACTGAGGGTTACCTGTTCACTGAGGGTTACCTGTTCACTGAGGGTTACCTGTTCACTGGGCAGCCTGTAGGGGAGGTTGAGCTCCACCTGGGCCTTGAAGGTCTCCAGGAAGAGGTCGCTGATGGTCTGGTGGATCACCACGTTGGCAGCGTTCCTGATGGGAGCGTGGAGCTTCTCACGCAGCTCCGCGTACTCCGTGGAGTTCAACCTGGGAGGAGAACGTTACAGTGTACGTTACAGTGTACTCTGTGGAGTTCAACCTGGGAGGAGAACGTTACAGTGTACTCTGTGGAGTTCAACCTGGGAGGAGAACGTTACAGTGTGCGTTACAGTGTACTCTGTGGAGTACTGATTTCCTGTTTCGTCATCATAACGCGACGGCCTCGTCACCAGGTCCACGCAGAGGGCTCGACAGTGTGACGAGGTACTCGCCGCATATGCTACTAAAAACAGCCATTTCAATTCGTAGCACCTTGTGCGACTACAGGATTTGACCGTTCAAATCGTGATCAAGACAAGGCTCTGTCTACAGCACAAAGTGCACATTCTATAGTCGCAGTTCTATACCTACATTTATATTCTGTAGTACGGCAATTTACAATGTAGGCATTTAGCAGACGCTCTTAATCCAGAGCGACTTACATTAAGCCATTCTGACCGGGAACCCATTTTGGTGTTATCATCATGTTATGCTTTAGCTATTGAAAAATAGCAGATCTACAAGCTCATAGCGCGCCACCGAGTGGCGCGCTACGAGCTTGTAGGTCTGCTATTTTTGAAAAATCGAAGAACGACTGACATTTTTTAGAATCTGATCTCAGGTCAGAATGGGTTAATAATCAGACCAGTGTGTGTCCAGTGGAAACCTCGTATGAATCTGATCTCAGGTCAGAATGGGTTGATCAGACCAGTGTGTGTCCAGTGGAAACCTCGTATGAATCTGATCTCAGGTCAGAATGGGTTAAGCAAGAACAAAAAAGCATAAGGAATACATCACATAAACACGGCGGTGTCGTTCGCCAAAAAGAGCAGATCTTCAAGCCAACAACGTGTGGAGGGCTCAATGCGGCGTTCATTTGTAGATCTGTCCCCTTTGCTCCCACCGCCCGCCCCTCCCTGTGTCGCTGCTCTTTCGCCTGTCGCTGCGTTGCCGTCAGCAGCGGACAGACAGACAAGGAGACAGAGCGGACGCAGCGGGATAGCATTAGCACGATAGCATTAGCACGATAGCACAGGTTCAGAGGGAATTGCTTGGACCCCCGACACGTTATTTATTTGCAAAGTTCGTTTGTAATCAGGGCTTTGACGCTTAGCATTTCTCCAAAGTAGCACGTGTGCGACTAAGAATCTAGTAGCACACAAATTATTTTAGGAGCACGATGAAAAGTTATCAAATAATGTGTTTTTGAGGGGCGCTAGCCCCTCCTATGTATACTGGACGGTATACATAGCTTTAGTCGCCACACATCTCATGATTTGCCGTTGACAATGAAAGGGGAATTCAGGTCAAATGTCCACTGAATCTTGTCCCCACACGTCTCAATATTTGCAATATATTGGCAATGAACGGAGAAATTTGGTCAAAATTCCACTAAATATGACGTAAATTAAACATGAAATGCCATTGAAAGGAAAATGTACGTCATATGCAAACGAGCAAATCAGCTATTAAACCAATCACAGCTAGGTATTCCTTTTTTTTTTTTTTTAGATTTTTTTTTGCGGCTTACGTTTTTTATTGGTTTTTTATTGGGTTTTTTTAAGGGACAGACAGTAGGCTGACAGGAAACGGGAGAGAGATGGGGGAAGACATGCAGTAAAGGCCGTGTGGGGCTGGGGAGTCGAACCCGCGGCCACACTGCGACTGGATTACCAGTCGGGTGCCCCAGACGGTTACGCCACCGCCTGGGCACAGCTAGGTATTCTGATGTACGAGATGATTCATGATGATGTATGATGATAAGAGTGCCCCTCACTTCACCCAGGTGTGATTTTTCTTTAACAAAGTGATATGAGGTATAGGGACGGGCAATATGGCAAAATATTATATCACAATATCCTTTGAGCAAAACTAATAGAATGTGTATTGCGGGATCAGAGTACGATTCTGTATTTATATATTTATATACTATATTTTTAGTAGCATATATGCGACTACCTAGTCGCACTGTCGAGCCCCGTTTGTAATGTTCAAAGTTCAAACGTAACTTACTTTTAACCAAACGCGGGTGAAATAGACACACACACACACACACACACACACACGGAGTGGACGGATTGATGTTTATAAAAAACAACCCTTGCTTAGCGTTTGATTACAAAAGCGTGTGCGCAGCATAAATGATAATACGAATGACCGAACTGGCTGGAATATTCATATCAGTCAGTCAGTCAGTCAGTCAGTCAGTCAGTCAGTCAGTCAAAGCCAAGGAGAATGTTACAATACTAATTCACAATTGAGCAGCCTCTGCACTGTCTGAATGTCACACTAACATGATAGAACATCAAGATAAAAACGGATAGCCTGTCTATCCATCCATGAGCAACATATTTTCTACCTACATGACTGCCTGCCTAAATATGTCCCAAACCGCCCCCTAAGGTCTTCCACTGCTGGCCTGCTCGCTTTGACAAAAAAAATGGCAACTAAAAAATACGGGGAAGCAGCTTTTTGCTTCTACGTGCCGTCGGCGTGGAACATACTCCCACTGTACCTTCGTCAGGCAGCCTCTGTAGTTTAACAAGCTCCCACTGTACCTTCGACAGGCAGCCTCTGTAGTTTAACAAGCTCCCACTGTACCTTCGTCAGGCAGCCTCTGTAGTTTAACAAACTCCCACTGTACCTTTGTCAGGCAGCCTCTGTAGTTTAACAAACTCCCACTGTACCTTCGACAGGCAGCCTCTGGAGACATTTTTAAAGCTCAGCTCAAGACCAACATTGCTTTTAATTGACCTTTTATTTTTTTTCTGTAAAGCACTTTGAGCTGCATTTCATGTCATGAAAGGTGCTATACAAATAAAGTTTTATTATTGTTATTATCTATCTAGCTGATTAGCTCTGGTCCATAGCTCTGGTCCATATCTATCTGGTCCATATCTATCTACAAAGTATTAGCATAAAACAAATTGATTATATGAAAAACAAACATAACAATGATATCATGATGAATATAACTATTTTGTGACAATTGCTGAAAAGATAGTGATATAATATTTTGACATATTATTTCCCGCCCCTACCCCATATCACTTCTTTAAAGAAAAATCACACCCATGTGACGTGAAGGGCGCTCTCGTCATCATACATCATCAGAAATCATCTCATACTGGCCAATCAGAATGCCTGTTGCCTGTGATTGGTTAGCTGATTTGCTCGGTTACATAATATGACATACATTTTCCCTTTTAATGGCGTTTAATGTTTTGATGTTTAATTTATGTCATATTTATCAGAATTTTGATGTAATGTTGAATGTCAATGGCTCACACACCTGATATCAAAAGGCTTGACGGCAGGGTTGATGCTGGCCACTCGCAGGGTCAGCATCTGTGTGGGCGTGGCCGTGTCTGGGCTCAACTGGTGCTGCCTGGACTCTGTCACGGTCAGGTGACTGTCGCTCTGCAGGGCCACGTGCACGTAGTAGGTGGTCACCTAGGCAACGCCACGGGCACGCACGCACACACACACACACACACACACACACACACACACACACACACACACACACATTTATTTATGTCCACAATACAAGCACACAGATATTTACACGGTGCTGTACAGAGTGCAATGAGCAAATCCCGGAGGAATACCCACACACCCTTCAGGGGTACGAGGAGCAGCGCGTCTTCGCCGTATTTGGCAGCTATAGAGCGCCGCAGTCCCTCCCCCTTTCAGAAAAACGAGTGGCCCAGGAAATGGAAACCCAATGCATTCTTCTTATTTAATTTATTTAAAGACGGTTACGCCGCGGACAAAGCCAACTCGGATCGTGACGAATCATGACAATGAACACAATGTTTTGGGGCCGATCAAATCATTAGAAAGAAGAAAAGAAAGTCAGGAGACGACACTATTTGTTTTGTTTTTCTTCTTATAAGTTATTTGATCGCCCCAAAACATTGTGTTCATTGTCATGATTTGTCACGATCCGAGTTGGCTTTGTCCGCGGCGTAACCGTCTTTAAATAAATACTTAAAGAAAATCCTATGGGAGAAATGCATTGGGTTTCATTTCCTGGGCCACTCGCCGTTCTGAAAGGGGGAGGGACTGCGACGCTCTATACCGCTATAGTGGAAGAGATTGCACAGAATTTCACTCACACACACACACACACACACACAGGGCCCCCGGGGGGGTCTGAACATACCTTTAGGACCCAGGTGTCGGTGATGACCACGCGGGCCCCCGGGGGCCCCGTGGCGAACTTGTCGATCCGCCGGAACTCCGTGTTGATGCTGGCGGCCACGGCGCCCCAGCCGGAGCGGGGGGGCAGGGCGTGGGCCTGCAGGGCCCGGCTGATTGGGTGGTTGGACCAGCGGAGGCGGGACCAGTGGGCGACGAGCAGCCAGCACGCCGCCTGGAGGCCGAGGGAGAGCAGGAGGAAGGCCCGCCAGCCCGCGCCCACCTGGGGGGAGGGGGGGGACACACGACACGTCACGGTCAACCAAAGGGGCCAGTGAGGCACTGCAACGTTGAAGCGCTGGGCCCTCTAGTGGTAAAGAGGAAGGACTGCAGACGAGGAAACTCCGTATTTGGTGCAAACCTAGCATGTAATCATAACCTCCTCCTAGCTGCTTGTAGCTCCTTCTAAAAACCAAAGGAACTGTGGTTGTAACTTGTTGTTGAACATTTAGGGCTGTATTTTGCGTGTCTTAAGAACCAGGTCTTATTACCTAACTTGAGTAAACTAAAGACCTGGAGGCGTGATCAGATCAATGCCATTTGGCTATTCTGAGTGGCCAAAGAGCATTGATCACGCCTCCAGGTCTTTAGTTTACTCAAGTTAGGTAATAAGACCTGGTACTTAAGACACGCAAAATACAGCCCTTAGGGTTGTATGAAAAACATCGCATGGTTGATTCCTCCTCCTCCTCCTCCCCCCTCCTCCTCCTCCTCCTCCTCCTCCCCCTCCTCCCCCTCCCCCTCCCCCTCCTCCTCCTCCTCCTCCTCCTCCTCCTCCCCCTCCTCCCCCTCCCCCTCCCCCTCCCCCTCCTCCCCCTCCCCCTCCCCCTCCTCCTCCTCCTCCCCCTCCTCCCCCTCCTCCCCCTCCAGTCACTGTCCAACTGAAGAACAAACATTGTGAACAACGTAACATGCTATATGCTGCTCCGTAGGAAGGTCTTGCGCATCAAAAATAGCAGATCTGCAAGCTCACGACGCGTCCATCCGCGAGTCATTGTGGACTTGCAACTTTGACTTGAAACAGCTGAGCTAATTTCGGCCAATCGGAGCGCCGCCATTCAGCGTAATCTAGTAAGAACTAAGAGAGTGGCGACACTGGCGTAGTCGAGTCGACGTTTGGTTAATGCCCTAAAATCACGTTTGGTTAATGCCCTAAAATCACGTTTGGTTAATGCCCTAAAATCACGTTTGGTTAATGCCCTAAAATCACGTTTGGTTAATGCCCTAAAATCACGTTTGGTTAATGCCCTAAAATCACGTTTGGTTAATGCCCTAAAATCACGTTTGGTTAATGCCCTAAAATCACGTTTGGTTAATGCCCTAGTGACAACTAAAGTCTCTGCAATGTTTACGTTGTACTATTACTAAAAAAAAAACACAATCTAAAATAAAAAGGGATTTAAGATCAGAACGAGCATTTAATATTACCGGTATGCAAATTAACCGTAAAGCTGATAAGCACACACTTGGATATTTCTTGACGGTAGCCCCGTTGACATAATAGTTACAATGGAGCAGACATGTGTTCATTTTGACGGCAAAAATTTTAGATTTAGTTCAGCCGCGGTCAGATATGAAATGTTTTAGTTTGAGACGTTTTAGTGGTAGTAGCCATGGTGGCGTATCAACCCATTTAGGCCTGACGTCGAAATAAAAAAAATATATATATTATAGATTTTTATCACATTTTCACGATTTAAAAAAAAAATAGCAGATCTACGAGCTTGTAGATCTGCTATTTTTCAATAGCTAAATTATAACATGATAATGTTTAAAACACCAAAAGGGGTTCCCGCCCAGAATGGGTCAATTGCCCGATTTATATGCCCCATTTTTCACCCCTGTGTCAATCATCTAATGTGATCCTGGGCTCTACACACCCTCCACCAACCTAGTCCCCATATATGGAGGACAAGGGGAGACCAACCTAGTCCCCATATATGGGGGACAAGGGGAGACCAACCTAGTCCCCATATATGGGGGACAAGGGGAGACCAACCTAGTCCCCATATGTGGGGGACAAGGGGAGACCAAACTAGTCCCCATATATGGGGGACAAGGGGAGACCAACCTAGTCCCCATATATGGGGGACAAGGGGAGACCAACCTAGTCCCCATATATGGGGGACAAGGGGAGACCAACCTAGTCCCCATATATGGGGGACAAGGGGAGACCAACCTAGTCCCCATATATGGGGGACAAGGGGAGAGCAACGGACTTGAACTCATGCTTCCTTCATGCCCGAGTGTCCAAGTTGCTCCTTTACACCTGACAGGGGGGAGTTTCCCTGGTTGGACGTAGCGCGTGGAAGGAACACGTTATTCCAACCAGTTGGAATAACTGTGTCCCCCTTCCCACGCAAAGCGGGACATCTGAAGTAAAAGTACTCATGCAGAGAGAGAGAGAGAGAGAGAGACTGACCTGATGTACATATCCCAGGTTCTTCTAAAGTACTCATGCAGAGAGAGAGAGAGAGAGACTGACCTGATGTACATATCCCAGGTTCTTCTCAGGAGCAGCGATGCACATTCCCAGGTAGTAACCTGCAATATATTACATTACATACTACATTACATACCAGTAAGACGCGCAAACGCGGGAAGCGAACGCAGCTCGTACATATTTGGGTTTTTTAAAGATTTATTTTTAAGTTTTTTTTTTTTTTTTTTTAAGTTAAGTTATTTTTCTTAGCCATAACCATATAAGGAGTCCCCAAAGCAGCTATACGTCCAAATATGGAGTGTGTTGCATCAATCACAAACAAATCACTCAGCTCCACATATGGGCACAAAGGGGGGACACACGGACACACACACACACACACACAGACATGATCTGCTAGGTCTCATAGTAATTTTTCAAAAAGAGCAGATCTACAAGCTCGTAGCGCGCCACTCGGTGGCGCGCTACGAGCTTGTAGATCTGCTGTTTTCCAATGGCGAAAGTATAACATAATGCTTAGTTAAAACACCTAAAGGGGTTCCCGCCCAGAATGGGTTAAACACAGACCGAGAGAGAGTTCTGACCGAAAATGCACAATTTCTATATAGTTTCAGAAGATACTATTCTCTAAGTTTCAATGTAAGCACAGCTCTCTTGACTTCATTGTCTTGTTTTGATTGTTTAATTAGTTCCACAATGCAAGTTTTCTCATGCCATTGAAATTGAAAGAGACACTGGGGTGAGCTTGAAAGTTGTATTGATTAACAACTTTGCAGAATTACAGTACCTTGTTCAATTTATCATAATTATATATATATGTAAGTCGGTTGGAGTTTGGAAACGCTCGTTTTTATTAAAGGGCAAGACCACTTCTTGAGAGGTTTGACTGCTTCAGTATATCTCCGACGAAATAGTAACTTTATACATCTATCTTAAAAGACAAAAATAAAACCGCACGAGTTTTCCTATGATGTCAGAATCAGCTCATGTGCTAAAAGAGTGACTTTGAGAGCTGGTATTTTTATTTATTAAAATGGCTAATAAACAACACAACGGAGCGAAATGGAATGGAATAGTTTGCCCAGAATAAGGTAAGAAAACAACCCAATTTCTTGACAGAAAGTAGCTTATAACATTATATATGTCTACGGTGGATTTTTATGACACAAAGGCTTGGCAGATTGAAAGGGGATAATTCAAGCTTGGCCTAGAGCTGCAAATTGTGGCTATAGTATAGGACAGACCCAAGGACCCAACCAGGGACAGACCCAGGGACCCAACCAGGGACAGACCCAAGGACCCAACCAGGGACAGACCCCCAGGGACCCAACCAGGGACAGACCCAGGGACCCAACCAGGGACAGACCCAGGAACCCAACCAGGGACAGACCCCCAGGGACCCAACCAGGGACAGACCCAAGGACCCAACCAGGGACAGACCCAGGGACCCAACCAGGGACAGACCCCCAGGGACCCAACCAGGGACAGACCCCCAGGGACCCAGCCAGGGACAGACCCCCAGGGACCCAACCAGGGACAGACCCAGGGACCCAGCCAGCTGCCAGGGACAGACATAGGGACACAGCCAGGGACAGACACCCAGGGACAGACCCAGGGACCCAGCCAGGGACAGACCCAGGGACCCAGCCAGGGACAGACCCCCAGGGACCCAGCCAGGGACAGACCCCCAGGGACAGACCCAGGGACAGACCCCCAGGGACCCACCCAGGGACAGACCCCCAGGGACAGACCCCCAGGGACCCAGCCAGGGACAGAACCAGGGACAGACCCAGCCAGGGACAGACCCAGGGACCCAGCCAGCGACAGACCCAGGGACCCAACCAGGGACAGTCAGACCCCCAGGGACAGAACCAGGGACAGACCCCCAGGGACAGACCCCCAGGGACCCCACATAGCTGTCTCTATAGGAGTGGTTGCACTACTCAACAAGGATAAACAAGGTTTATAGTAATAATAATAATAAAACAAGGAGTGGGAGCGTCACTACTCTTACCCAGGGGCAGCGCGCAGTGCAGCAGCAGCGTGACGCTGGTCCTCCGCACGTGGTGCTGGATGAAGCCCACGTCCTCGGAGCCCAGCCAGCCGGAGAACAGGCTCTGCAGCACGGCCACGTCGTTGGGCGTGAAGACGAAGCAGAAGCAGAACACCACGTAGGCCAGCGTGAACGTCACCTCCGGACTCTCCATGATGACGACAACAGCAACAACAACGACAACAACATTAACAACACGAAAACAACACGATAAGTTCCATAATGTAGGAGTTGTTACAGTATTAGCTTCAGTTCAGAGTTGTTATATATATATATATATATATATATATACGCCTAATAAGGACACTACAACAAGCCTATACACGTCATCCTCCTCCTCCTCCTGCTGCTGCTACTGTGTGTTGTTTACTCTGGATGTGACCCGGAACCTTTACCTACATCTATGTCCGCAACAGCGGAAGCTTCAAAATAAAAGGTTTACGTAAACCTCTAAGCCTTAGAGGTTTACGTAAACCTTTTATTTTGAAGCTTCGGCTAAGGTTTACACACCCGCTCAGAGCCATCTAATAGAAGTGTTACGACATTGAGGGGGCAGAAACCGAGCGCTGTTGGTTATTGGTTCAAGAGCAATTATAAAGGCATGTGTGCAACATGACAACTGCTTTAAAGTATTGTACAGTGACAATGAATGTCTCTTTCATGTTTATGTTCTACTACAAAACGAGCTAAAATAAAGGGATTTACAGATCATTACACTGTCCCCATTCTCAATAGGAGTCTATGTAGGAGAGCCTCCATCCATTGGACTGAAGCCCCATGAAGTGAACGCAGTTTGCGTAACTCTGTCTATCGCTGGCGTTGAGCCCAAAAGAAGAAGCTTCATTGTTTTACTTTACCGGTGTAGCCGAATACTTCCAATTTTCTGTATTTTTTCAACATCTTTCAAAGGGGAATATTTTACTACACTATAATACGGTAGTATAGTATAGCGGCATATAAGTATATATATATAGGCTACTTTGGCTATTTGAAAATAGCCAATCTACAAGCTCACAAGTCACAAGTTACGCGTAGCAGTAGATTTGCTCTCATAGGCCTACTTGTGTGAGTTAATTGTTACTGTCATAATAATGTTTTTTATTTCAGACCTGTGGGTCAATAATATAAAAGAAAACACTAGCACATATAGGCCTTTAATAATACAAAAAGACAGAATGCAATATAAAAAAACAAAACAAAACAGAACAGAACAGATAAAGTAGGAATAATAATAATAACAACAATAACAATAACAATAATACATCTTTATTTATATAGCACCTTTCGAAACGAAGTTACAAAGTGCTTCACCGAGAATAAAAACAATCCACAACACGAAAAGCAATATGTAGTAAACAACAAATAAGTATTATGATACAATAAAACGAGCAAGCAATATAGAAAGATGCATTTAGGAGCTTTAGAACACTTTCCTGGGGGTCTTTATGTGTGTAATATGTGGTTTTAGATATTCTAGATTGTAGCAGTGAGCCTGTTGTCTCTGATGTCATGGACACTGGTCTCACTATACCTTCCTGGACTACCATTCCCATAATTCTTTGGTGCACTGCTCCTCCTTGTGGATAGGGGGGGAGAGCTGTCTTACTGAGACAACATGTAGTCCAGGAAGGAAGTGAGCCCAGTGTCCATGACATCAGAGACACCGGGCTCACTGCTACAATCTAAAATATCTCAAACCACATATTACACACATAAAGACCCCCAGGAAAGTGTTCTAAAGCTCCTAAACGTCATTAACATATATTTTTTTGCAAAAAGGGTGAAGTGTCCCTTTAAGGGATAAAAGCTACTTTATAAAAATTGGTTTTCAGGAGGGATTTGAAACGGGGGAGCCTGATCTCCAGAGGGTCCTGATCTCCAGAGGGTCCTGATCTCCGGAGGGTTGGAGCTTTGAAAGCCGACACATAGGGCCTACAACGTGATCAGATCAAGTGTCATAGTTTACTTGTTACAGACAGGTCTAGATTTTATGTCATATAGTTGTCTGTTACAGACAGCTCTAGATTTTATGTCCTATAGTTGTCTGTTACAGACAGGTCTAGATTTTATGTCATATAGTTGTCTGTTACAGACAGGTCTAGATTTTATGTCCTATAGTTGTCTGTTACAGACAGGTCTAGATTTTATGTCATATATAGTTGTCTGTTACAGACAGGTCTAGATTTGATGTCATATAGAGTTGTCTGTTACAGACAGGTCTAGATTTTATGTCATATAGTTAGTTGTCTGTTACAGACAGGTCTAGATTTTATGTCCTATAGTTGTCTGTTACAGACAGGTCTAGATTTTATGTCATATAGTTAGTTGTCTGTTACAGACAGGTCTAGATTTTATGTCATATAGTTGTCTGTTACAGACAGGTCTAGATTTATGTCCTATAGTTGTCTGTTACAGACAGGTCTAGATTTATGTCATATAGTTAGTTGTCTGTTACAGACAGGTCTAGATTTTATGTCATATAGTTAGTTGTCTGTTACAGACAGGTCTAGATTTTATGTCATATAGTTGTCTGTTACAGACAGGTCTAGATTTTATGTCATATAGTTAGTTGTCTGTTACAGACAGGTCTAGATTTTATGTCATATAGTTGTCTGTTACAGACAGGTCTAGATTTTATGTCATATAGTTAGTTGTCTGTTACAGACAGGTCTAGATTTTATGTCCTATAGTTGTCTGTTACAGACAGGTCTAGATTTTATGTCATATAGTTGTCTGTTACAGACAGGTCTAGATTTTATGTCATATAGTTAGTTGTCTGTTACAGACAGGTCTAGATTTTATGTCATATAGTTGTCTGTTACAGACAGGTCTAGATTTTATGTCATATAGTTGTCTGTTACAGACAGGTCTAGATTTTATGTCCTATAGTTGTCTGTTACAGACAGGTCTAGATTTTATGTCATATAGTTGTCTGTTACAGACAGGTCTAGATTTTATGTCATATAGTTAGTTGTCTGTTACAGACAGGTCTAGATTTTATGTCATATAGTTGTCCGTTACAGACAGGTCTAGATTTTATGTCATATAGTTGTCTGTTACAGACAGGTCTAGATTTTATGTCATATAGTTAGTTGTCTGTTACAGACAGGTCTAGATTTTATGTCATATAGTTGTCTGTTACAGACAGGTCTAGATTTTATGTCATATAGTTAGTTGTCTGTTACAGACAGGTCTAGATTTTATGTCATATAGTTGTCTGTTACAGACAGGTCTAGATTTTATGTCATATAGTTGACTGTTACAGACAGGTCTAGATTTGATGTCATATAGTTAGTTGTCTGTTACAGACAGGTCTAGATTTTATGTCATATAGTTGTCTGTTACAGACAGACAGGTCTAGATTTTATGTCATATAGTTAGTTGTCTGTTACAGACAGGTCTAGATTTTATGTCATATAGTTGTCTGTTACAGACAGGTCTAGATTTTATGTCATATAGTTAGTTGTCTGTTACAGACAGGTCTAGATTTTATGTCATATAGTTGTCTGTTACAGACAGGTCTAGATTTTATGTCATATAGTTGACTGCAGGTCTAGATTTTATGTCATATAGTTGTCTGTTACAGACAGGTCTAGATTTTATGTCCTATAGTTGTCTGTTACAGACAGGTCTAGATTTTATGTCCTATAATTGTCTGTTACAGACAGGTCTAGATTTGATGTCATATAGTTAGTTGTCTGTTACAGACAGGTCTAGATTTTATGTCATATAGTTGTCTGTTACAGACAGGTCTAGATTTTATGTCATATAGTTGTCTGCAGGTCTAGATTTTATGTCATATAGTTGTCTGTTACAGACAGGTCTAGATTTTATGTCCTATAGTTGTCTGTTACAGACAGGTCTAGATTTTATGTCCTATAATTGTCTGTTACAGACAGGTCTAGATTTGATGTCATATAGTTAGTTGTCTGTTACAGACAGGTCTAGATTTTATGTCATATAGTTGTCTGTTACAGACAGGTCTAGATTTTATGTCATATAGTTGACTGCGCGAATCGGCTTAATGTCTATTTTTGAGTTTGTTTTTAGAGAATTCATTGTGCTTTGTCACCGTTCGTTTTACATCATCATTACATCACCTATAATCGTCTTAAGATGATAAGAGCGCCCCTCACTTCACAGTTCACACAGGTGTGATTTTTGTCCTATACACAAACATTACACCCCCCCCCCCCCCCCTGTCCCACATGACCAAATATGGACGTCATAATCACCAGTGATGTCATGTGACGTTGTGTGATTAATTCCTTGCTTCAGAGATATAAATATATATAAGCTGCAGAATAGATAGTGTCACGTTGCTTCATCTGAAACCATATAGTTCTCCAATAGATAAACCTTTAGTTTATTTGAAGGTCGGCGGCCTCTGGGACATCACATCACATCACATCACTACAGCCTCTGGGACATCACATCACATCACTACAGCACTTGGGGAGGGGCGTTACGGCGTATAATGTTTGTCACCTCCATAGGGTCTTTCCTCGGGTCTCGTGTCAGCGTCTCAGACGTGGCTGTTGGGCGGAATATCTAACGATGGTGCAGGAATACCAGTCGCCCGTGAGCGTCTACAAACACCCGTTCGAGCTGATCATGGCGGCGTACGCGCGGAGGTTCCCCACGTGTCCCCTGGTCCCCGTGGTGGAGGACTGCCGCGTCCTCAGCGAGAGCCAGAGCGAGGACGGCTCCGTCCTGGTGACCGTGCGGCGCTGCGCGGTGAGCGTGGACATGCCGCGGCTCCTCAAGAAGATGGCGGGCGTCGGCGACCTGCACTTCCTCCAGAGGAACACGCTGAACCGCCGGGAGAGGTCCATGCACGTCG
>NC_137871.1:44594131-44626631 GCF_963924005.1 Protomyctophum bolini
ATGTGAGTCATGCAGGTAAACTACCTCAGCCTGTAACGATGTAGTAAAACTGCATCGGAAAATCGACTTTAATTTTCAAGAATCGAAGTAAATCGAAATGAAAACAGCAACGTTGACTAGTCTGCATCCTATCGTTTTGCAACGAAAGATAATCGCTATCGAATCGTTTTGCTGTGCAAATAATTGATTGTATCAATACTACTTTTCTGTGCGTGGGCATTTAGCAATTTTTAGAAGAAATAAAAAAGAAAAAAAAAGAGGGTTTAATTACTTAGTTTAAAATAATGTCAATGTATTTTAAATAGTTACTGTATCGATTTCAAATCGTTGAATCGCTGTTAAATTGTATCGTTACACGCCTAATAAATATCCATTTACATGTCTACAGAATATGTGTATTTGTGTAATGGATTACATAATGTAATGTATTACAAATAGAAGCTCTGGTCCATAGCGTTAAGGACGTCTCTTTAACCATTCTGAACGGGAACCCGTTTTGGTGTCAGCATCATGTTATGCTTTAGCTATTGAAAAATAGCAGATCTACAAGCTCATAGCGCGCCACCGAGTGGCGCGATACGAGCTTGTAGGTCTGCTATTTTTGAAAAATTCGAAGAACGACTGACATTTTTAGAATCTGATCTCGGGTCAGAATGGGTTCATCAGACCAGTGTGTGTCCCGTGGAAACCTTGTATGAATCTGATCTCAGGTCAGAATGGGTTAACGATATATGGTATTCTTTCAACTACAACAAAGTAATGAAAAAGAATAAAGAAAACGTGTATTTTTTCAAGACGCCGGGCTGTCCCTCTCCTACACACCTGTCCCTCTCCTACACACCTGTCGCTTGTAGGTGTGCAAAAGTCTTGCTTTTTATTAACTTCAACAAAGTTTACAAAAAAACTGTACAACTGTATAAAACTGTAATTGTATATTTTCGGGCCAACATTTGCATATTATTTCACGTGGGGGGTAATGATCAGTGTGTGTGTGTGTGTGTGTGTGTGTGTGTGTGTGTGTGTGTGTGTGTGCGTGCGTGTTTTTCTTGATTGTCTGGTCATCCATGAAACAGCTTGTCTGGGTGAAGCAGCCATTTCATTAAAAAATTTATGTTCTAAACTAAACCTCATAATCACTTCGAGAAGGATTAGGAACCGGCAGGGAGATGGTCCTCTGTCTCTCTGGGTTTAACTGCACTATGAGCGGTAGCAACAATGTGTCCCTCAACATGTCAACATGTCCCTCAACATGTCCCTCAACATGTCAACGTGTCCCTCAACATGTCAACATGTCCCTCAACATGTCAACATGTCCCTCAACATGTCCATCTGTCTCTCTGTCTCCTGGTCCAGCAGGTCCTTCAGTGTGGTGAGGAGAGGATCCTGGTCTCCAGCAGGTCCTTCAGTTGTGTTGGGGAGAGGGTCCTGGTCTCCAGGAGGTCCTTCAGTGTGTTGGGGAGAGGGTCCTGGTCTCCAGCAGGTCCTTCAGTGTGGTGAGGAGAGGATCCTGGTCTCCAAGCCAGGTCCTCAGTGTGTTGGGGAGAGGGTCCTGGTCTCCAGCAGGTCCTTCAGTGTGTTGGGGAGAGGACTGGTCTCCAGCAGGTCCTTCAGTGTGTTGGGGAGAGGGTCCTGGTCTCCAGGAGGTCCTTCAGTGTGGTGAGGAGAGGATCCTGGTCTCCAGCAGGTCCTTCAGTGTGGTGAGGAGAGGATCCTGGTCTCCAGGAGGTCCTTCAGTGTGTTGGGTGGGGGAGAGGATCCTGGTCTCCAGCAGGTCCTTCAGTGTTGGTGTGGTGGGAGGATCCTGGTCTCCAGCAGGTCCTTCAAGTGTGGTGAGGAGAGGATCCTGGTCTCCAGCAGGTCCTTCAGTGTGTTGGGAGAGGATCCTGGTCTCCAGCAGGTCCTTCAGTGTGTTGGGGAGAGGATCCTGGTCTCCAGCAGGTCCTTCAGTGTGGTGTGGTGGGGAGGATCCTGGTCTCCAGGAGGTCCTTCAGTGTGTTGGGGGGGGGGAGAGGATCCTGGTCTCCAGGAGGTCCTTCAGTGTGGTGTGGTGGGGAGGATCCTGGTCTCCAGCAGGTCCTTCAGTGTGTTGGGGAGAGGATCCTGGTCTCCAGGAGGTCCTTCAGTGTGGTGTGGTGGGGAGGATCCTGGTCTCCAGCAGGTCCTTCAGTGTGGTGAGGAGAGGATCCTGGTCTCCAGGAGGTCCTTCAGTGTGTTGGGGGGGGGGGGAGAGGATCCTGGTCTCCAGCAGGTCCTTCAGTGTGGTGGGGGGGGATCCTGGTGTCCAGCAGGTCCTTCAGTGTGTTGGGGTCTCAGGACAAGGGCTGAGGGTAGGGGTCAACCTGTAATAATAGTAATAATAATATTAAGCACCGTTCATGATCATGGAAAGCAGCTCAAGTGCATTCACCAAACGTTTGGTTTGTCTTTGATCTCCTTCAACTTTCAGTCAACCTTTTATTGAATCTGTTCTCATGTTTTGTATAAATCTGCGGTTGATTTAATCGACTAAAATGCAGGCCTTGATGCCGTCGTAATAACTGTTATTACACTTTGCTTTAAATAGCCGATCTACAAGCTCACAACGCGTCGCATAGCTTGTAGATCTGCTATTTTTCAGCATGCAACCAAGTGTAAAATGACTTATACTGGATCTCTGTCCACTAGTCCCTTCATAACATTTTACTCTATACTTTTTATCTGTTGATACAATTGTCAACATATTTAGTCTTAGTTTTAGTCATCGTAGCTTAGTTTTTTATTTAGTTTCCATGTTAGTTTTCGGTCAGTGAAAAAGGGTAGTCGATAGACATTTTTCGTCTTAAGTTTTAGTGGAGGAAAACAACAGTGCCTCACAGTATACAGGAGGCGATGAGGAGGAAACATGATGAGGAAAACAACAAAACATGATGAGGAAAACAACACTGCCTCACAGTATACAGGAGGGGGATGAGGAGGAAACATGATGAGGAAAACAACAAAACATGATGAGGAAAACAACACTCACCTCACAGTATACAGGAGGGGATGAGGAGGAAACATGATGAGGAAAACAACACTCACCTCACAGTATACAGGAGGGGATGAGGAGGAAACATGATGAGGAAAACAACAAAACATGATGAGGAAAACAACACTCACCTCACAGTATACAGGAGGGGATGAGGAGGTGTATTGTTGCGCCTCCTCCTCTGTGACCACGGAGCTGTATTCAGGAGGAGCTGAGGGAGGGATAGATTGATTATTGTTTATTGTTTATAAGGATCCCCATTATCTTTTGCCTTGACAGAAGCTAGTCTTCCTGGGGGTCCAACACAGACAAACATTTAAAGGAGAATTCCATACTAGAAGGCTTTTAAGGAGCTTTTGCACAAAATAACACCTGGACCTCTTTGGTGGGGACGTAACAACTACAAAGAAAGGTAAGAAAGGTAAGAAAGCCTTCAAGCATGGAATTCTCCTTTAACATAGGCAATACTTACAATTGTTTACAAACACTAACTCAAAATAAAACATAGTAAAATAAAATATAAAAAACATAGGAGAAAAAATAAATAAAAGAAAAACATAGCAAATTATCACTTTCAACACATTATACATTTGATAATATATATATATTTGAATTGTTATTTTCCCAGGGTTACTGCAGTATGGTTTACGATAAGGTGTTCTTTTAACTTGATTTTAAAGATGGATTTTGTATTTGTATTGGTTATACACTTTGGTAGTGCATTCCAAACCTATTACTGCTCTGTAGATAATAGAAGATTTAAGAATATTTGTTCTTGGTTTAAGTGGTTTAAGTGGTTTAAGTGAATGAATAGTTCATCAGACAGAATGTAAAAAACAGCAACAGAGTACAGTCCTTGCGTGCGGTCTTGTTTCCATTAATTCCCCATGAAATCAATTCACAGACATGACGAATAACAACACCTCGAAATAAATAATAAAAAAAAATATATATATATATATATTCAAAGATTTGAGGCACATTTTCAATGATTTTTCTAAAATAGCAGACCTACAAGTTCAATCAACAGCAGACCTACAAGCTCGTAGCGCGCCACTCGGTGCCGCGCTATGAGCTTGTAGATCTGCTGTTTTTCAATAGCTAAAGCATGACATGATGCTTAAAACACCAAAAGGGGTTCCCGCCCCAAAATTGATTAAATATCATATTGATTAAATATCATCAAAGTAACACACTGTTATGCACAGCGATGGGGAAAAGGAAGGGGGACAAAAGTGAGTACAACAGTATACAGCCTCAAGCATCAAGCCCTGTGGAACACCACCCAAACGTCTATTTAGTAACTACGAGCTTATAGGTCTGCTATTTTTTGAAAAATCGAAGAACCACTGAAAAAGCAGCTTTTTCAGAAAACTGTCAGGATGTAGAAGGCATTTTTAGAATCTGATCTCAGGTCAGAATGGGTTTAATCAAACCCAGTCCAAAATGGGCCAAACTTACGCTCGGGATGAACTGGGAAGCTGAGGTGTGGCCCGTTCGGCCCCTCTCTGCGTCTGCACAGAGGGATGGTGCCCATCACCAGCGGAAGCTCCACACACAGCTTGGACGTCCCACCAATCTCCACAAAGACCTGAGGGATGGAGGGGAAAAGGAACTGGTTGGATCTAGAAAATACAAACATGGCACTTTTTAAAAAAGCTTTTTTTCTTGATGATTTTTCCCTGAAGGATAGTGCAGAGCGGGCGTGTGGGGATGCTTATCCCATTCTGACCGGGAACCCGTTTTGGTGTTAGCATCATGTTATGCTTTAGCTATTGAAAAACAGCAGATCTACAAGCTCATAGCGCGCCACCGAGTGGCGCGCTACGAGCTTGTAGGTCTGCTATTTTTGAAAAATCTGATCTCAGGTCAGAATGGGGTTAATCAGACCAGTGTGTGTCCTAGTGGAAACCTGGTATGAATCTGATCTCAGGTCAGAATGGGGTTAATCAGACCAGTGTGTGTCCAGTGGAAACCTCGTATGTGAATCTGATCTCAGGTCACAATGGGATAGTGCAGAGAGGGCGTGTGGGGATGCTTATATACGCACTCTGAGCGTGTAGTCCACTCGGATGATGGGACAGTGCAGTATGGAGGGCCCCACCGCCATGGGGATCCTGATGGGGTGTCCCAGCCACGCCTCCCGGCAGCCCGCCGCCGCCTTGCCGCCGGTGGCCACGGCCACCACGCAGACCTCCGTCTTGGTGGTCCCCTCGCCGGTGGCCACGAAGGTCTGCGTCTGCGTGATGTAGGCCTTGGGCGTCGCCGCGCGAGAGGTGCCGTTGTGGAACTCGGCGAACACTGGAATGACCTCGCCTGATGAGGGGGGGGGGGGGGGGGAGGGTTTATTACCATATAACCAAAAAAATAATTTATGTTCAAAGCTCCTTTGTGACCGGAAACAATCTACCGGTCCATATTCGTTCAATAACATATTTTCATTTGTTTAACCCATTCTGACCTGAGATCAGATTCATACGAGGTTTCCACTGGACACACACTGGTCTGATGAACCCATTCTGACCTGAGATCAGATTAAAAAAATGTCAGTCGTTCTTCGAATTTTTCAAAAATAGCAGACCTACAAGCTCATATCGCGCCACTCGGTGGCGCGATATGAGCTTGTAGATCTGCTATTTTTCAATAGCTAAAGCATAACATGATGCTGACACCAAAATGGGTTCCCGGTCAGAATGGGTTAAACTTTAAAACTGTGCTGTCCTCTCATCTGGAGACTATGGGCTGTATTTTGCGTGTCTTAAGTACCAGGTCTTATTCCCTAACTTGAGTAAACTAAAGACCTGGAGGCGTGATCAATGCTCTTTGGCCACTCAGAATAGCCAAATGGCATTGCTCACGCCTCCAGGTCTTTAGTTTACTCAAGTTAGGGAATAAGACCTGGTACTTAAGACACGCAAAATACAGCCCTATACCTGTTCATGTTTTCACTAATCATCACTGTAGTGTAGCAGATCCATGATGCAGTGATGCATGTGTTATGTCTACGTTATGTCCATGTTATGTGAAATGTTGTTTTGTTGCAGTTTTTTTTTTTTTTTTTGCTGTTGTTGTTCGTTTCTTGTTTATCTAGGAAATTGTCTTGTTTTGTCTTGTCTCGTTGAATTGTTTGTAAAAAAAAAAGTGTCTATGTATGAAGTGTACTTAGACACTTTTTTACAAACAATTCAACCAGTGTACTTTTGTGTACAAAGTGTACTTTGTGAATTGTCTTGTTTTGTCTTGTCTTGTCTGGTTGAATTGTTTGTAAAAAAGTGTCTAAGTACACTTCATACACAAACAATTCAACCAGTGTACTTTTGTGTACAAAGTGTACTTAGACACTTTTTCACAAACAATTCAACCAGTGTACTTTTGTGTACAAAGTGTACTTAGACACTTTTTCACAAACAATTCAACCAGTGTACTTTTGTGTACAAAGTGTACTTTGTGAATTGAAAACGAGATGGTTCATCTCAAGGGATTGTTCCTAATAAAGCATCTCAGACACATGAACGCTAGCGTGCAATCAGTCGACTGAAACCAAGACAAACACATAAAAACTAGACTAAAATGCCAGGAAGGGGACTAGTGGACAAGAGATCCAGACAGTAGAAGTCATTTTACACTTGGTTCGCATGATGCTGAAAATAGCAGATCTACAAGCTCACAACGCGTCGGCTATATTTTCAGCAAGTGTAAAAAAAAAAAACATCAAGGCCCGTCAAAATACATTTCAGTCGACTAAATCACCTGTAGATTCAGTCGACTAAAACTAAACTGACACTAAAACATTCCGGGTGACTAAAATGTGACTAAAACTAAATTAAAACTATTCAAGATAGTGACTAAAACTAAAATCTAAATTTGCTGCCCAAAAACAACACTGGTCCCAATTCACCCCTTTGTCAAGTCCCGCCCCCTGGTTGTGCCCCTCTGCGCACCCATTGGTCGTCGTTTCTTGGTTGGACAAAAATCCCCTCTCTCTCTCTCTCTCTCCCCATCCACTAGCATTGAAATAACATGTTTTTCAGTTGCTTCGTATTGATATTCTGTGTGTTCGGGTTCGGGTTAGGGTTTGGCGTTGAGGGTAAACTCTAGAGCTCCACACGTCCCAAACTCTTCTCCCTTCTGGCTCCAAAACTGTGGAATGCACTTCCCACTGCAGTCAGAACTGCAGCATCACTCCCAATCTTCCGCCGTAGTCTGAAAACCCACCTTTTCAGACTCCATCATGGCCCATAGCACTTACCCTATACCCCCCTTAGATAGCATTTCTGTAGACTTAGATAGCATTTGATACAGACGTATAGCATGTTATGAAGACAGCATAAGTGCATTGTATGTAGTCATAGCATGTCATAGTACATATGTATAGCATAGTAGTATAGATGTATAGTTTATATGTATAGTTTCATTATAGATATTCCACTGTTACTTTCTTAGCTTACGCATGTTTCATGATAAATGTCTTTATGTGATGTATTCCCATGCTTTTTTGTTCTTGCTTAATGTAAGTCGCTCTGGATTAAGAGCGTCTTCTAAATGCCTAAATTGTAAATGTGTGGATCAGAACAGAGCTCTCTCTCTCTCACCTGGCGTGTATCCTCTGCGGGGGATGCCGGCCGTCATGGACAGGTGTCCGATGTTGCGTAACCACACGGTCACGTTCTTCTCTTTGGTGACGGCCTGCGAGGCCTGGAATCAGCACGGAGGAGGACAAAAAAAATAATCAACCCATTCTGACCTGAGATCAGATTCATACGAGGTTTCCACTGGACGTGTACACACTGGTCTGATTGACCCATTCTGACCTGAGATCAGATTCATACGAGGTTTCCACTGGACACACACACACTGGTCTGATGGACCCATTCTGACCTGAGATCAGATTCTTAAAAATGTCAGTCGTTCTTCGATTTTTCAAAAACAGCAGACCTACAAGCTCGTAGCGCGCCACCGAGTGGCGCGCTACGAGCTTGTAGATCTGCTGTTTTTCAATAGCTAAAGCATGACATGACGCCAACACCGAAATGGGTTCCCGTTCAGAATGGGTTAAAGCCACAGTATAAGCTGTCTCGCCAGAGCAATGAGTGATTACGATCACACGTAGACATTCTTAATCCCTTTTGGTGTGAGCATTAATGTTATGCTTTATCTATTGAAACATAGCAGATCTACAAACTCATAGTGAAAGCCACAAACAACAGGCAACAGTCCTCTCTCTCTCTCTCTCTCTCTCTCTCTACTTATTCACTTATTCTATTCGTTACTGTACATTTTATATCGTTGCTGTCGGGCTTAAATCCATATTGTAACTTTTTGTGTTTTCTCGTAAATGAACGGCCGACTCCATCATATATACTACAGTGTCACACGAAAGCATCAAAAGTGGCATATCTGCAAGCTTGAAGCTTTCGCCTTTATTTTATATTTTTGATAGATGTGTATAGTAATACAGACAGTGGGCTGACAGATCTGCCATACTTTTGCTACTGTATTTGAATTAGAATCCTGAGAAGTAACAGTTTGGGACATAATGGAGGTTTCCACTCGACAGCGACCATATTCCTTTATAGTCTGAATAAAATGTAATATGCTGGAATAAGTGAATATCTCTGCTGTTTCTGGCACAGCAGCCAACAGCGCCCCCTACTGGTAATCATACCACTGGTGCTCACACATACATACATACATAGGTGAACGTCGTCACACATAGGTGAACGTCACGGACATTGCTGTTCCTCAGAGTGGTTGCACCACTCAGAAATAAATAAAACCAAAAACAACACTGTTCTGTGTGGAGTTTGCATGTTCTCCCCGTGTCCCCTAGGGTAGGTACCCTCACAAAAAACATGCAGTAATCCTGGTCTCTAAACTGCCTCCCCCTGGCCACCCGGGGCGCCTGATGGAGGGGAAAGGAACTGGTTGGAATAACGTGTTCCTTTCCACGCACTATACGTCCAACCAGGGAAACTCCCCCCTGTCAGGTGTAAAGGAGCAACTTGGACACTCAGGCATGAAGGAAGCATGAGTTCAAGTCCGTTGCTCTCCCCTTGTCCCCCATATATGGGGACTAGGTTGCTCTCCCCTTGTCCCCCATATATGGGGACTAGGTTGGTCTCCCTTGTCCCCCATATATGGGGACTAGGTTGGTCCCCCTTTGTCCCCCATATATGGGGACTAGGTTGCTCTCCCCTTGTCCCCCATATATGGGGACTAGGTTGGTCTCCCTTGTCCCCCATATATGGGGACTAGGTTGGTCTCCCCTTGTCCCCCATATATGGGGACTAGGTTGGTGGAGGGTGTGTAGAGCCCAGGATCACATTAGATGATTGACACAGGGGTGAAAAATGGGTTACAAAATCGTGGGATAAAAAAATATATAAAAAAAAAACAAAAAAACAACAGTGTTTACCAGAAGTGCGGGCGTGTTGACGTTGACGTGTTCGATGAACGTGAACTCTTTCCTGATCTCTGTGACGGAAGCCCCCGAGGCCCCGTGGGGGCCCCTGAGGCCCCCGGGGGCCCCCGAGGCCCCGTGGGGTCTCTGGAGCTTGACTTTCACCCAGTAGCGGATGCTGCCGTGCTTCCCTCGGAAGGACGTGGCCAGCGTCTCCTCTGGAAGCTGGAAGCTGAAGGGGAACTCGTGTCTGCCCGCGGGGAGCGTGCTGGGCTTCCCGTTGTCTGAGGAGGAAAACAAGACATGATGATTGACTGAAATATGTATTAACTGTTTGCAGAATTACAGTACATTTTAACCCATTTTGACCCGAGATCAGATTCTGACAGTTTTCTGAAAAAGCCATGTTTCTATGTCACGTCGTTCTTCGATTTTTCAAAAATAACAGACCTACAAGCTCCTCAAAAATAGCAGATCTACAAGGCTACAAGCTATTTTTCAATAGCTAAAGCATAACATAACAGAGCACCGAAGTCTGACGTCACTATCGGTAGAGGGCTGCAAATCCACAGGTTCATGTACTTTTTATTTGCATTGTAATCCCCCATAGGGGCGATTTTAGATCGCCTCATATAAGAACTGTGTTTGAAAAATAAACATGTCACCCCGGCCGCTTCACTCATATGGATATGAAGAATCAACTGACTGAGAGAAAACGCTAATGTTACTGCTGCTGAATTAGTTAGATTTTCGCTAGAAGCAGACTGTGTCATATATGAGTGACTGACTGTTGCAAACTATACAGAGACACCTCCCTGACAATAACGCCGAGACAGCTTGTTTATTTTTTGGACCACAACGCTTATAGTAGACGATATTAAGATCACCCCATGTTAGTATTACTTCCGCGAACCAGGGGAATCGAAGGGATGAGCGAGTTACGTCAGAGGCAGTTTAGTGACCAAGATTACTGCATGTTTTTTGTGAGGGTACCCTAGGGGACACGAGGAGAACATGCAAACTCCACACAGAAAGGCCCTTTCGCCAAACCCCACCAGTCCCTTCCTAACATTTTAGTCTAGTTTTTATTTGTTGATGAAATTGTCGATATGGCCTTTCTGTGTGGAGTTTGCATGTTCTCCCCGTGTCCCCTAGGGTAGATACCCTCACAAAAACATGCCGTAATCCTGGTCTCTAAAACTACCTCCCCCTGGCCAGCCGGGGAGCCTGATGGAGGGGAAAGGAACTGGTCGGAATAACGTGTCCCTTCCACGCGCTACGTCCGGCTGGGGAAATTCCCCTCTGTCAGGTGAAAAGAAGCAGCTTGGACTCCTCATGCATAGAAGGAGGCATGAGGTCAGTCCGCTGACCCCCCCCCCCAGGTTGGCAGAGGAAGTGTAGCGCCCAGGATTACATTAGACAATTGGCACTGGGTGAAAAAGAAAAACTGGGTTACAAAATCGTGGGATAAAAAAATATTAAAAAAAAAAAAGAAATTGTCGATATATGTAATCGTAATTTGGTTTCTATTTAGTCGACGGACAATTTTCGTCTTAGTTTCAGTCGACCAAATCAACGCTGCATGTTAGTATTCATATTATCTGAAGGAAAAGGAGGCAAATAATGCATTCATGCATTCATGGCATGGGAGGGGAAAATCAAATACTGCATATTGTTAGTAAAGTATTCATATTATCTGTGGGGAAAGGAATCAAATAGTGTAGTTAGAGTAATGTTAGTATATTCATACCATTACTACAGATATTTGGAACTTGCCCAAGGTATACTAAACAAAACGTTGTCAGCATTGGTTTAACTTTAACCCATTCTGACCTGAGATCAGATTAATACGAGGTTTCCGCTGGACACACAACTGGTCTGATGAACCCATTCTGACCTGAGATCAGATTCTAAAAAATGTCAGTCGTTCTTCGATTTTTCAAAAATAGCAGACCTACAAGCTCGTAGAGCGCCACTCGGTGGCGCGATACGAGCTTGTAGATCTGCTATTTTTCAATAGGTAAAGCATAACATGATGCTAACACCAAAATGGGTGCCCGGTCAGAATGGGTTAACACCCGTTGAAAGGATAGGAGTCCCGGGATGTAAATAAATAGGTTTTCAAATGTAATGAGTCCCGGGATGCAGGGGTGGTCTTTTAGATTAGATGATACATTTTTACAAGAGTATCATTTTGCCAGTTTTACAAATTGCCCGCATTTAACTCCCATTTCATTTCATATGGTTATAATGATGTGGTTATATTCACGTGTAGAAAACAGAGGAAGAAATGATTGTTATAAAATAAACTAGAATAAAACAACAGTACAGTAGTTACAGTAGAGTAGTGCATTTCGTGGATGCAGAGGTCGTTGTTTTATTGCGTCCCTTAAAGGGACACTTCACCCTTTATGCAAAAAAATATATGTTAATGACGTTTAGAAGCTTTAGATCACTTTCCTGGGGGTCTTTATGTGTGTAATATGTGGTTTTAGATATTTTAGATTGTAGCAGTGAGCACAGTGTCTCTGATGTCATGGACACTGGTCTCACTACCTTCCTGGACTACAATTCCCATAATTCTTTGGTGCACTGCTCCTCCTTGTGGATAGGGGGAGAGCTGTCTTACTGAGACAACATGTAGTCCAGGAAGGTAGTGAGACCAGTGTCCATGACATCAGAGACAACAGGCTCACTGCTACAATCTAAAATATCTAAAACCACATATTACACACATAAAGACCCCCAGGAAAGTGTTCTAAAGCTCCTAAACGTCATTAACATATATTTTTTTGCAAAAAGGGTGAAGTGTCCCTTTAACTATAAACTGTGTTTTGGGGATGCAACACATGCACCCTATTTTAATCTCTGGGAGTGTGTTCTCTTTGACACTCAACATACAGTCATACATACAGCTAAAGAAGTATGTTAATAATATGTAAGTGATATATTCAACACGTCAACAAACAGTTTGCTTTACATGAGACAGGAGCAGAACAATGGGCTGGCTGATGGCTCCTTCTCTGAGACAGGAGCAGAACAATGAACCCCTTTTGGTGTTTTAAACCTTATGTTATAATTAATTTAGCTATTTAGCTATAGTAGGTCTGCTGTTTTTTGGAAAAAATCGTTGAAATGTGGCGCAAATCATTGAATATAATATTTCAGAGTGAACATTTTTAACTAAAATATTTGCTTCTGGGGGAAATTTGCTTTCCCTGGAAATACATATTTTTAGAGGGGGGGGGGGGGGGGGGGGGGGGGTCCGTGGCCCAATAGAGATAATTCTGGGGGTCCTTGACATGAAAAAGGTTGAGCACCGCTGACATACTGAAACATGGGGTTTTTCAGGAAAATGTTAGGATTTAGAAGCCTTTTTTTTTTTAAATCGACCTCAGTCCAAAAATGGGTTAACCCATTCTGACCGGGCACCCATTTTGGTGTTAGCATCATGTTATGCTTTAGCTATTGAAAAATAGCAGATCTACAAGCTCATATCGCGCCACCGAGTGGCGCGATACGAGCTTGTAGGTCTGCTATTTTTTGAAAAATCGAAGAGCGACTGACATTTTTAGAATCTGATCTCAGGTCAGAATGGGTTCATCAGACCAGTGTGTTGTCCAGTGGAAACCTCGTATGAATCTGATCTCAGGTCAGAATGGGTTAAAGTCCTTATTTTCTCACAAAGGACTACCTCTCCTCTCACAGAGTCGGTGTGAACATGTACGTTGATTCCGTCACACTGAACTAAAGACAAAAAAGATGTTGGTCCACTGCCTTTTTCCACTGACGAAAACTAATTAAGGCAGTGATGCAAACATAGGTTTTCAATGTAATGAGTCCCAGGATGCAGGGATGGTCTTTTATAGATGAGTCCCAGGATGCAGGGATGGTCTTTTAGAAATGAGTCCCAGGATGCAGGGATGGTCTTTTAGAGATGAGTCCCAGGATGCAGGGATGGTCTTTTAGAGATGAGTCCCAGGATGCAGGGATGGTCTTTTAGAGATGAGTCCCCAGGATGCAGGGATGGTCTTTTAGAGATGAGTCCCAGGATGCAGGGGATGGTCTTTTAGAGATGAGTCCCAGGATGCAGGGATGGTCTTTTAGAGATGAGTCCCAGGATGCAGGGATGGTCTTTTAGAGATGAGTCCCAGGATGCAGGGGATGGTCTTTTAGAGATGAGTCCCAGGGACATTTTATGAGTCCCACTTCAACGACGTTATGGGAGTCATATTTTGCCATTTTTACACTTTGCAGGCAGCATTTAACTCCCATTTCATTTTATATGCTTATAATGTGGTTGGTTATATTCATGTAGAAAACGGAAGAAGAAATGATTATTATAACTAAAGCTAGTAAAATAAACTAGAATAAAATAACAGTACAGTTACTACAGTAGAGTAGTGCATCCCGTGGATGCAGAGGTCGTTGTTTTATTGCGTCCCTTAAATTTAAAATGCGTTTTGGGGGTGAAAAATGCACCCCATTATGCACCCTCTGTTAAGGTATAAAACTGAGACTAAGTATACTGACAATTTCGTCAGCAAATAAAAACTAGACTAAAATGTTAGGAAGGGATTAGTGGACAAGAGATTTTTGTTTGTTTAATTTTCTTTTCTTCTTCTATAAATGTCGTTTGTTTGTTTTGTTTATATATGTTGATTGTGACGCCTATCTTCAACAGTATTTTGGAATACATTGAGATAAGGATATAGGCACTAATATAAGCGTTAAAGCTTCTGCCTATGCCTTTTCGATCACCTAAAAAAAGACAAAGTAAACTGTTTTTGTGTAATGTCTCCCTCTGAAAGATCGAAATAAAACTATTCATTCATTCATTCATTCATAGCTAAATGATTTCCATTACCACAGTGGACTGAGTGGAGGAGGCTATGGTCATTTCACTGGCTTTATACTTGCATATATCATTGGCTGTCAGGCGGGAACCTGTCATGGTTTATGAATTGAATACCCAGGACCTGAATGGAAACAAGACCGCAAGGACTTTTTTTTCCTCCCGGTGATCCCATTGGACGTGTGTTTGACCGTGCTCTGTAATCCACTCTAATCTGTACCCTGTACTGATTGCATTTCTGTTTGACCGTGCTCTGTAATCCACTCTAATCTGTACCCTGTACTGATTGCATTTCTGTTTGACCGTGCTCTGTAATCCACTCTAATCTGTACCCTGTACTGATTGCATTTCTGTTTGACTGTACTCTGTATACCGATTACATGTCTGGCAATTCAATCAATCAGTAGTATTCAATCAATCAATCAGTAGTAATCAATCAATCAATCAGTAGTAATCAATCAATCAATCAATAACCAAACAGCCCTACTAACGCCATCATACTACATTGTTACTACAACGACACACAAGATAAATAAAGTATCAGAATTGTATCGTTCCCGACAGAGACGACACTGAGGACATCTGATACCAGGTTGTTTTCGTCGACTAAAACTAAGACAAAAAATGTTTGTCGACTAGCTTTTTTTTCACTGAGGAAAACTACATGGAAACTAATGGACTAAATATACTGACAATTTAGTCAACAAATAAAAAAAACTAGACTAAAATGTCAGGGGACAATGAAGTTGAATGAAGGGACAAGAGGGACAAGAGATCCCGTATAAGTCATTTTACACTTGGTTGCATGCTGAAAACAGCCGATCTACAAGCTCACAACGCGTCGCAGCGTGACACGCTGTGAGCTTGTAGATCGGCTACTTTCAGCAAGTGTAAAATCAGCCAGCATTACGACGTCCATCAAGGCCCCGCCAAAATACATTTTAAAACCGCGTGACATTTAGTCGTCTGGTTGGGGGTCCTATGGTTGGGGGTCCTATGGTTGGGGGTCCTATGGTTGGGGGTCTTTGGCACGCGGCATTTTCAGATGGGACCACTCATAACATGCAGTGAAAAGTAGGCCTACATTATCTGAGGAAGTACATTTTCATACCAATACGTTAACTTCTACTGTTACTATTAGTATTAAGTACATTTTGAATTCTGGACTTATTTTGCTGGTAACATATAGAATTAGTAGCCTATATAAATACTCCATTTTGGTTCCATTTGTACACTCTCAGAGTTACATCAAAAGAACAAGTTAAAAAATCAAGTTAAAAGAACACCTTATTGTAAACCATACTGCAGTAACCCTGGGAAAATAATAATTCAAATGTAGGCTATAATGTGTTGAAAGTGATTTTTTTGCTATGTTTTCTTTGTTTTTTATTTCTCCTATGTTTTTTTTATTTCTTACTTTATATTTTATTTTACTATGTTTTTTTTTAAGTTAGTGTTTGTAAACAATTGTATAAGTATTGTCTTTGTTAAATGTTAAATGTTTGTCTGTGTCGGACCCCAGGAAGACTATAGCTTTTGTCAAGGCAAAAGCTAATGGGGATCCTTATAAACAATAAACAAACAATAAACATTAACATTGATTTTACAATATGAGGTCCATGCCATTAAACGGGTTGAGAATCACTGCTAGAGCCACACATCTTCTCTTATAGGGGGTCCCTGCCCTGGCATATCCTTTCAAATGGGGGTCCACTGGATAATTATAGTGTCCCCCACTTACCCCTTAGGGTTTAGGGTTAGCTGCGTTAGCCCTGGTCCAGTGCTTACAGCGAGTCTCTCTCTCTGACGCCCTGTGGAAGTCCCTCCCGCAGCCCTCTGGTGATATTCTCACTCCCGTGCGAGTGTTTACAAATCCCAGGAAATAAACAAAACGACGTAACTACTCACCGACACAAAGCCTGCTAGACCTTAAGGTAAAAGTCTATTCTCGGAGCTGGGAAGCGTCTCACGTCCCCAGTACTCTAAAATGCACTATTTCAATCATTAAATAAAATGAATCCAACCAGATCGGCGCAGGAAAAAACCCGGAAATGCTGTAGTAGAAGAAATGACTGCCCGGTAAATTCAGGGTACACATTGCGTTATTAAAATGGAACAAAGTGCATTTTTAGAGAGAAACTGGGGACCTGAGATGCTGCCCAGCTTCGAGAATAGACTTTTACCTTAAGGTCTAGCAGACTTTGTGTCGGTGATTAGTTACGTCGTTTTGTTTATTTGCTGGGATTTGTAAACACTCGCACGGGAGTGAGAAAATCTCACTGGGGCTGCGGAAGAGACTTCCACAGACCCGCTGTATAGACCTACTATAGAATTGTATGCGTGTATATTTATTTAGCCTACAGAACAAATAATGTTTGTTTTTGCCATCTTTGTTGAAGAGTTTGAGCAATTATGTTTTAGTTTATTTTATCCCAAGTGTTAATTTTTAGTTGGATATTAAAGACTAGATAGTTTAAGTATAGCCAGGCAGGCCTAAAAGAAAGTTCAATGGATTGTTCAAAGACTGAGGTTAAATCTGAATGTGCTACTAAAAGTAACACTAAGTTGCTGAAATACTTTTAGTCTTAGGCTACTAGGAATGACTAAAATCACCATTTCTGGTTTAGGTGGTTTATTGTAATTTCTAAGTGGGGAACAAATAACCTTTTTTGCATGGTGGGGAACATAGAACCTGGGGAACAATAGTTACGCTCCCGGACCCCCGCCCGTAGACTAATGCATGTCAAACCGGGGCCAGTGGGGGGGGTCTTTGAAATTAAACGGGTTGAGAATCACTGCTAGATCCGTAAAAAAAAAAAAAAAACATCTCTTATGGGCCGGGGGTCCCTGGCATATGATATCCTTTCAAATGGGGGGTCCGATGGATAATTACTAGTGTAAATTTGGGGGTTCTTCTTCACATGAAAAGGTTTGGGAACCACCACACCAGTGCTGCTGCTGCTCGGCGCTCAGCCGCTCACCTGCCCGCAGAAGGACCTCCTCTCTCCGGATCAGGTACTCCTCCTCGTCGCTGAACTCCCGGGTGTGCTCGCCGTGCACCATGTCCTCGGCGCTCGCCGGCAGGTACCAGTCCGTGAAGCGGACCTTGGCGACGCCCTTGGCCCGCAGCGTCAGGGACTGCACGTCGGTGGCCGCGGACAGGCGCACCACCACCCGGCCGGACACGGCGTCGCCCCCGCTGAACACCGGGGGACAGGACAGCGGGGTGTCCGGGGAGTCGAAGGCCACCTGGAAGTCCTGCAGCTGGTCGAAAGTCATCACTGAGGAGAAGAATATATCCCTCACTGCGGGATAATTAATTAGGCCTGCACACAAACGCGACTTTATATACGTTCTATTGAGATTCTATTTATAATAATAGCGCCAGAGAGAGAGATAGGCTGCGTTACTAGCAGTTAGAGACTGACTATTACTTCTGTTTCCTGAGTGAGAGTTTGCAAAGTTTCTCCTCCTCAACTAGTCTAGTTTGTAAATTGTGATGACGAATCGATGACCATTGTTATTATTGTGTGATGGAAGGGGGCGGGGCTGTTGGGAGTGCTGAGAGTGCGACCCCCCTCCCCCCTCCCCCCTCCCCCGTCCCCCTCCCCCTCACGACTAAGTCTGACACCTTCTTGTTTTACGTGGTAAAGGAAAGGAGGCTGAAAACAATAACAGCCAGAAAATAATAATGAAACTTTCTTTACTTAAAGTCATGGATGATGTTGCTGGGTTTTTTTTGTAGGCCTATACTATTATGTTCCTTGTATTTTAAAAATGGAAGAAAAAAACAATATTAAAAACTTTTTTAAATGATAAAGTGGTAAACCTTTTTGGGTTTTTTTTAATTTCAGATTATATATTATGCAATTAAGATAGCCTATATAGTTATTGACTTATATAGTCAACTAAAACTAACAAAACATAACCAAAACTATAATAAAACATGAACATTAGGAATTAAATATAAATATGTAGGTAAATATAGTAAATATGTATAGGCTATAGGAGGCTTTACAAAGAAGATAACTCAACAGATAGAACGCTCTCGTTTCAGTCCATATTTACAAAGAAACACATACGTTGAAACCTTTATAGGCCTATATATAATTAAATGGTATAGCCTGTTAAAAATACTGAGATAAAACCTGGAAAATAAAACTAAACTAAAAGCATGAAGTAAAACCCAAATGCAACAATTTAAACAAATGTAATAAAAATTCAAAAACTTGCCAGATGCCAAAGATACCATTCATTTTCAATGAAAGCTATATACAAAAAGGTTGAGCTATTGTTGGAGCTATATATAGTATACAGTTCCAACTTCAGCTACAAAGATACAATTATTAAAGCTATACAAATATGCTGTGTAGCTTTGCATCTTTGAATCATCTGCTGCCTGTGTGAACACAGCATAAGCCTTCACCAAAGGGGGGGCCATCCCTAGTACCCCCCCCCCCCCCCTCATGAATTCATGATTGCTAACGCAGAGAGCACTTACTATGAGACATAGCAGATCATGTCTGTCTGTGTGTGTGTGTGTGTGTGTGTGTGTGTGTGTGTGTGTGTCTGTCTGTCCCGCTATACGTCCAAATATGGAGTGTGTTGCATCAATACGTCCAAATATGGAGTGTGTTGCATCAATACGTCCAAATATGGAGTGTGTTGCATCAATCACAAACAAATCACTCAGCTCCATATATGGGCACAAAAGGGGCCAGGTCCACATATACAGTAACAGCGGGACAGACACACAGAAAGACAGACAGACAGACAGACATGCACACACACGAGCTGCGTTCGCTTCACGCGTTTGCGCGTCTTATACTGGTGAATTCATAGTCTAACTCATGAGGCACATGCAGTGTTAGAGAGGCAGGGGCTGAAATCCCGTAAGAGGAGAGCACCTTTGGCCCAAAATAGCAGATCTATATACAAGCTGCACGACGCGTTGTGAGCTTGTAGATCTGCTATTTTCAGTGCGCAACCCTGCAGTCTTTATCTACTGGAGATGCGGTTGTATCATGGGTTGTATAGGATACGACATGGATTTATAAACGCAAAATGCTGCGTTCCGAGTTCAGGAGGGGGAAAAAAAGCAATTCTCCTGAATGCTGCCTTCCAGCATGGCATGGAAAGGAAAGGCATTTCTTTCACTTTAGTAAATGCTGCACTCGTGGTCTGCACACACACACACACACACACACACACACACACACACACACACACACACACACACACACACACACACACACACACACACACACACACACACACACACACACACACACACACACACACACAGGTGATCAACTGATGTGATCAATTTGATCAACTGATGTCATCAATTTGATCAACTGATGTCATCAATTTCAATTTCAATCAACTGATGTGATATGTTAGGCATAGTTTTACTGGGGTTAAGGTTAGGAATAAGGTTAGGTTTAGGTATAGTTTTACTGGGGTTAAGGTTAGGAATAAGGTTAGGTTTAGGTATAGTTTTACTGGGGTTAAGGTTAGGAATAAGGTTAGGTTTAGGTATAGTTTTACTGGGGTTAAGGTTAGGAATAAGGTTAGGTTTAGGCATAGTTTTACTGGGGTTAAGGTTAGGAATAAGTTTAGGGTTAGGCATAGTTTTACTGCGGTTAAGGTTAGGAATAAGGTTAGGTTCAGGCATAGTGTTACTGAGGTTAAGGTTAGGAATAAGGTTAGGTTTAGGCATAGTTTTACTGTGTATTGGTTTACTAGGCATTGTGCAGCAAACCAATAAAATACATCAAAACTCCTACATTCTATTCACACAAGTGGGTATTTCTTATGTACTTAATAATGTAACGATAGACTTTGCCTGCTTCTTTTGCTAGAAGACCTGACACTGTAAAATTCTGATGTTTAACCTTTTTCAACAGGCGATACAACTGATTCCTCTCACTACTGTACACCTGATTCCTTTCACTACTGTACAACTGATTCCTCTCACTACCGCAATTTGCAACTCTAGATTTTTTTATAATGGGATGAATCTAGAGTTGCAATACCCTCCATTGACTCCCCACTCATCTTTTTTGGTTTGCGATCTGCTTGTCTTAAACTACGTTAAACTCACCAACATTGCAGCTGTAGTCCAAGCTTGAATTATCCTCTTTCAATCTGCCGAGCTTGTTTTTCATAAAAATCCACTCTAGACATGTTATGAGCTACTTTCTGTCAAGACATCCTCTGCAGGTGATTCTTTTTCTAAGTGCTGGAGTTTGGAAGCACTCATCGTATGTCACTGAACGAACGGCCCTGCGTTCCACCCGTTTCGAATTTGCACATAATGCAGGAGGCAGCAGCGCGACCCGTTAACAAAAACGAGTGCTTCCAAACTGCAACACTTGGAAAAATAATCACCTGCAGAGGATGTCTTGACAGAAAGTAGCTCATAACATCTACCATCTACGGTGGATCTTTATGAAAAACAAGCTCAGCAGATTGAAAGAGGATAATTCAAGCTTGGACTACAGCTGCAATGTTGGTGAGTTTAACGTCGTTTATAAACAAGCAGATCGCAAACCAAAAAAGATGAGTGGGGAGTCAATGGAGGGTATTGCAACTCTAGATTCAACCCATTATAAAAAGATCTAGAGTTGCAAATTGCGGCTACTCACTACTGTACTTCCTACAATGTAGATTCAAGTACATGCTCTATCGTTTCTCGTTCCTCACCCCCGGAGTCTTCTTCTTCTTCTTCTTCATGGGGTTTTATGGCGGTTGGCATCCAAATAGTTGCATTACCGCCCCCTTCTGTTATACTCTCGCGCTTACTTACCAGTCTTATCCCATAACCCAGATTCTTTAATAAACCTTTAATCACCGTGTTATCCTCTGCTGCACCAATTAACGTATTAAAAGTGATTTCTTCAACTCCCCACCCCTCTCAGCTCTTCCACCATTACTCTCTCTGTCTCTCTGATACTGTCTACGGTCCATAATGGACTCCTCCCCCTCCTGACAGTGTCCACATAGGCCTGTAGGATGTTTGCCCATCAGATCACCTTCAATGTTTTATATTTAACGCACCGTGTCCCAACTGTAGCCGTGTTATTACTATACTTCCTTTCTCCTGCATCCATTACTGTACTTTCTGCTTCCTCCCACTTTACTTTGGCTGCTGTAGTAATGTAATGCCTTTCCTTCTCCTTCACCCCCGGCTGGAGTCCAGACAGTGTGAGCTTTATATAGTCCAGGAAGCGAGGCCTATATGAGCTGCCACAGGGACCAATCCGAGGGCTGATCAGGCTCCCAGCCACGCCCTCCTCAGGACGGCAACACATTAGGGACAAGAATGCTCAGAACCTGCAGGGGGCAGAAGCAACAACCAGAACCAGGCATCCTATAGCCTATAGTACCTCATGCTAAACAAGCCTACTATAATAAATATATATATATATAGATATGATAGCATCAGCTCGATATTATACTTATCACCATTAATCAAAACATATAACATAAACAGCCAAAGGCTGTTACACGTTGGTTGTTTTTGATTGATTGATTGAATTACAGTACAGCATTTGCAGAATTACAGTATATTTCAAGCACAAACTCAATACAAAGACTGTTAGCTGCATGTGAGTGGACGACCCAATTAAGCATTGCACTTGTTTACAACAGGGTCCACCTTGTTCAATTCATCAAAACATTTAGAGACGTACAAATAGACACTTCTATACAATAGTTAAAGGACAGAATAGGAATTCATCATAAAGGAAGCAAAAAGGGAAAAGAAACATATACAGTGAGGGGAAAAAGGGGGAGGGGAGGTGTGGGGGGGATTCAGATTTTACAGGGGCCAGTTTCGAATTGCAGCCGTCCGTAGGTGCCCTTTGAGAGCGGTTTTGAAGGAGTCAAGGGATTCACATGTCTTAATGACTGTTGGTAGGGCATTCCACATTTTGGTGGCATAGGAGCGAAAATAATTTAGTCCCTTGTTTGTGCCGAATCTGGTTTGGGGGGGGGGGTGAGGCCAAGTAGGAGCCTGACCAGTTTGTTTTGGGAGGTCTGGAGCCTTGTTTTAAGGGCCTTTGAGGTGCTGTGGTACCATGCAGGAGGTGCATGCATAGTCAAAGAAACCTTGTACGAGGGCTCCTGTTAAGGTCTTCAAGGTGTTTTTGTTGACCAGTGAGGAGATCCTGTAAAGGAATCTTGTTCTTTGGTTGAATTTTTTGATTACGTTGGTGGCCATTTTATCACCGGAAAGATTGGCCTCCAGGATGGAACCTAGGTAGGTCATTTCATCTTTTAAAGATTGGCCTCCAGGATGGAACCTAGGTAGGTCATTTCATCTTTTAAAGATTGGCCTCCAGGATGGAACCTAGGTAGGTCATTTCATCTTTTAAAGATTGGCCTCCAGGATGGAACCTAGGTAGGTCATTTCATCTTTTCCTGTGATAATGTTGTCACCCACTTTAGTACTTACTGAAGTAAAACAATTGAGTATTTTTTCCACCACTACTAGGCCTACAACAGTAGTAATAATAAAGTGTAATAATTGTGTCCACTCATGGTACAGTATTATAAATTAATACAATATAACTTAAACATACAAATGCTTGTTGTCAGACTAAATTGCATATCTTTCTGCAGTTCCATCTCTTCTCCACTCGAGGGTGCAATAAGCATTGTACATGAGAGAGAGAGAGAGAGAGAGATAGAGAGAGAGAGAGAGAGAGAGAGAGAGAGAGAGAGAGAGAGAGAGAGAGAGAGAGAGAGAGAGAGAGAGGGGGGGAGAGAGAGAGAGAGAGAGAGAGAGTACAAGCAGGGTCTGTATATTGGGACCACTGCTGTATGGCCTTAATACTGGATGTCTGGTAGTTTTATTTTATAGTATTCGGAGACAAACAAAGGTTAGATTTAAAATAACTGTTGTCTGGAGTAAACCCTTGTTGGTTCGTTCTTGATCTGTTATTTTATTACATTGTTGGGACATTGTCAGGCAGTCAGTGGAGTCGAGGCTGAAGTGTGGAGCTGGAAGTTCACTAAAAACGCCGGGACAACAACGCTCCACTGCCTCCACACGTCCCAAACTCCTCTCCCTTCTGGCTCCAAAACTATGGAATGTATACTTCCCATCACAATCAGAACTGCAGACTCACTCCCAATCTTCCGCCGTAGTCTGTGAAAACCCACCTTTTCAGACTCCATCATGGCCCGTAGCACTTACCCTATACCCCCTTAGATAGCACTTTATGTAGACTTAGATAGCATTTGACTGATAGCATGTTACGTAGACAGCACTATAGAATTGCATTTTATGTAGTCATAGCACTTTATATATAGTATATAGTATGCATCGTTTATATGTATAGTCTCATATTCCACTTAGGTTCTTAGCTTACGCATGTTTCATGGTAACTATAGCCTACTTTGTATGTGATGTATTGCCATGCTTTTTGTTCTTGCTTATTGTAATAAGTCGCTCTGGATTAAGAGCGTCTGATAAATGCCTGAATGTAGTGCTTTATTGGGTCCTCCTGCACTCACTGCCACTAACAGTTAATTTAATTATATTATTATATTTAATATGTTGACAGACACTTTTGATTAATCAATCAGACCGAATCGGTTCCGATTATTCGGTCTGTCTTTTCAGATAACCAAGCCCAAAGTAACAGCTTGAACATGATCTACAAGCTCACAATATTTAATATAAAGGTATTTAAGTTAAATCTGACTTCATAAGCATGCAGTGCCGACACCCTGTTACATGTATTTTTCAAGAATGGACAAAATTATTATAATCTTTCAATACAGAATGAGATCATAAGTCCAGATGTGCCTCATGATGGAATATTATTGTGACAAGTAACCACACATTTTTATTGCAATATATACGTTACAACTGTACAAAAAGTGATGGATTTGTTTTTTTTAAATGTGTTGTTGTGCAGTGCACACTCACCCCCAAGGGGTCCTTGAGGGAGATCCAGGGGGTCCCCATAGCTAAATGACAGTTAATAACCGAATGGACCCTTATGGGTCTGTAACTCTGAGAGTGTGCAAATGGAACCAAATGGACCCTTATAGCAAAAATAGCAGACCTACAAGCTCGTAGCGCGCCACTCGGTGGCGCGCTATGAGCTTGTAGATCTGCTATTTTTCAATAGCTAAAGCATGACATGATGCTATAACACTAAAACGGCTTCCCGTTCAGAATGGGTTAAACACTTTCAAACTGGCGTGCCTATTTTGGGCCTTATTTGTGTCCTTATAGATGAAAAGTGTTCCTTTCCACCACACACACATATACAAAATAATACAGTTAAAATAGCATATCTACACGCTCACAACAACCACTTTGGGAGCTCGCAGATCGGGCTATTTTCTCTTGGGGTTTTGAGGTTTGCATTGTGGGCACAATGTTATGAAAACCGCTGCACTATAGACTACTGAGAATATATACTTTTATTTTCATTTTTTTTAATCCCTCAGGAGATTCAAAGTGAATAAACAAAAACAAACAAAGGGGTTTCAGAGCAGTGCTGATGTTGTGTCACACAGGGGGGCCAATAGTGTCTGAATCCAGTAGGGAATCCTGACTTCCTGAAAGTTCATATAATGGCCTGTTGTGGCGCTGTCTGTCATTGGGCCCAAAAAACCCCCAGAAGTCCATGTATTTGGGCCCAACTTCACCTAGACTGTATTACCTTAATAAACATGGTCATGAATACTTTCTGCTTCCAGTCACTATAGTTTAAAGTCTCATTTCTAATGTCATAATATTCTTTTTGGAAAATTATGGTCCCATTTATTAAAAAAAAATGACCATAAAGTCGAGTATGTTCTGAGGGGCGTGGCTACCGTTGCAGTCTATGATCGGGATCCACCCCCCCCCCCCCCCGCTCGAGTCAAAATAAAAACCAACGAAGAAGAAGAGGGGGGGGGGGGGGGGGGGGGGAGTCCCGCCTCGTTGTCTGGGCCAGCCAATGGCCAGCTGGGGCCCAAACGGATCTAGAAAGATGGCGATTGGACTGACAGGCTTCATCTTACAGTACGTCCATATCAGACCCGGAGAAACGCTTTGTCCATATTTCTTTACAGTCTATGGTGTCACACAACAGTACGAAGGGGTTTCAGAGCAGTATAATGTGTGTCACACAACAGTACGAAGGGGTTTCAGAGCAGTATAATGTGTGTCACACAACAGTACGAAGGGGTTTCAGAGCAGTATAATGTGTGTCACACAACAGTACGAAGGGGTTTCAGAGCAGTATAATGTGTGTCACACAACAGTACGAAGGCTAACAGAGCTCACTTGAAGCATCAAAGCAGCACTGTGATGTTCCTGTTCTGATGTGAATAATTAAGGATTTTTAGTTACTCTAATAATGACCTAACCTGACGCTGCCAGATGAGGGCGGTATTGCGGAAACATATTCCCCAACACAGCACTCATCTGGGATCTCTGACGGAGTTGAGCCCTGAGTCAGATCTGCTTCGTACCGAACCAATCAGCGTGAGCTAAAGGCGGGATGCGGATGTGACGGTATATAGACACGTCGATATGATTGGTTGTGTTTGCACGCCCACACGGTGATAGACAGACGCTCCCATCCAATCATCTACCATGTATCTTGAAAAAAAGGAACAGCCCCGTCATCGAATTTGCTTCCGCGATCCCAGATCCAAATAAGCTGTGAAACAAATTTGTGTAGCAAGCTTTTTGGATCTGGCAGCGTCAGGTTAATAATGACCTATACCATGATGAGCTATTAGTAATTACATTCCTTCAACCTCAAGTGCAGGCATGCGGTTAACTCAATTATTTCCTGTCATTTCACCCGAATTTGAGAAAATGTACATAGTCACCCATGGGACTTATATAATGCGCATTAAAACATATCGCTATACGGTACTCGCTCATCGCGTGAAGACTCCAAAATGACCAGTGGTGGAACGTAACTAAGTACTATTACTTAAGTAATTTTGAGGTATTTGTATTTTACTTGAGTATTTCCAATTTCCAGTACTTCTACTCCACTACATCTCGGAGCCATTTTTTTTTAAACTTTAACTACACTACAATTATTTGAAAACTTTAGTTACTTTGGAGATTTTAATTTTGATCAGAAAACATACATTAACCACTTCAACCCTATATACATTTCGGCTATTTTCAAAAGGTTTTGTACACATTGTGAACTTGTGAAATATTCTGCAATATGAGTACTTTCACTTTGTGCACTTTAAGTTCATTTTGATGCCGGTACTTTTGTACTTTCACTCAAGTACATTTTCAATTCCGTACTTTTACTTGTAACAAAGTAGTTCTAAATTGCATATATTGGTACTTTTACTCAAGTAAAACAATTGAGTAGGCCTACTTTATTCCACCACTGAAAATAACTGAGACCCACAAGGCATCACTGAAACACATGAATTAATTAACACCTTCGTAGCCTTGCCCGGGGAAACACGGGACTGGGCGAACCAAACCACAACACACGACTAAAGGGGCGGTCCATATACTGTCTCCGAGCATCCAACCAAACCACAACACACGACTAAAGGGGCGGTCCATATACTGTCTCCGAGCATCCAACCTTTTGGTCGGAAAGCTCTGGTACACACAACTACAACATGACGTCACTCACACGCAACTTCTGAAACGCATTCCTCCGAACTTTTTTGTTCTGAAAACTGCACACTCCCAGATGTCGTGACTCTCCGAACTCTATACTTCGTAGATTTTTTTTAAAAGTCTGATCTTTTTACGACGAAAAGTTGGGTGGTCGGGTGAGACGGTATGGACTGCCCTTTATATGAAGGGGACTCACTCCATCCCTCCCTGTCCTGCAGTTCTTCCAGAATATTCACCAAAAAAGCGTCATTTCAGGGAGTTTGTAACATTTAAAATGCTAAGACTCTGTCTCTGTCTCCTTTCAGCCGATCATATCCATCACTCTCACATTATTATGTCCTTGTATTGTCTGTGGTCATCCACTGTTTGTGAAGCTCTCTGTGAGACAATGACTTAGCCTTGCCGAGCCATGAGGCCCATAGGGGCAGGAGCCTATCTCCTGTTTCTGTAGCCATGAGGCCCATAGGGGCAGGAGCCTATCTCCTGTTTCTGTAGCCATGAGGCCCATAGGGGCAGGAGCCTGTCTCCTGTTTCTGTAGCCATGAGGCCCATAGGGGCAGGAGCCTGTCTCCTGTTTCTGTAGCCATGAGGCCCATAGGGGCAGGAGCCTATCTCCTGTTTCTGTAGCCATGAGGCCCATAGGGGCAGGAGCCTATCTCCTGTTTCTGTAGCCATGAGGCCCATAGGGGGCAGGAGCCTATCTCCTGTTTCTGTAGCCATGAGGCCCATAGGGGCAGGAGCCTATCTCCTGTTTCTGTAGCCATGAGGCCCATAGGGGCAGGAGCCTATCTCCTGTTTCTGTAGCCATGAGGCCCATAGGGGCAGGAGCCTGTCTCCTGTTTCTGTAGCCATGAGGCCCATAGGGGCAGGAGCCTATCTCCTGTTTCTGTAGCCATGAGGCCCATAGGGGCAGGAGCCTATCTCCTGTTTCTGTAGCCATGAGGCAGCTTGATGTCCAAGTACACCCCCTGGAGATGACGCTATAGTATGTCACAGGGAACTTACCCCCAATCCAAGTGTCAAGCAGGGAGGCACTGGGTCCCATCTTTAGAGTCTTTAGTATTAGTTCACCTGTGGTGAGGATAATACCTGTGGTGATGATGATATTGGGACAGTCGTGTAACAGCAGGTATAGAGAAGGGTCGACTATATAAGTGCTTCTGGTGATGAGAAAAGAGATACTCTCCTTTTCTCCATTTTTTTCCCCCCCCTTTCGTTTCCGCTGTGCTGTCTTTCATTCATCGGTCTGACACACTCTCACTCCTTAAAACTGCATATTGTGACTTCTTGGAACAAAATGTCAAACATTTGACTGGAAGGGGGGGGGGGGGGGTTCCAGTCAAACAAAAGGGTCGGTTCCCTTCCAGTCAAAACGATGCCGTCCTGCAAAGGCACTTCATTCCGCACTCCAGGAATGTGGATGGCAGCGGTTCTTTTTCTTTTCGTCACAGCTTCCAGTCAAACTTTTTTTTTTTACCTTCTGGGACGTCCGACATCCTTAACAACTTCATTCAAGTGTCCCGTTTTGCCGTCTTTGTGACGAGTGAAGATGTGTTGCTGCCCCAACTCCTCTCCTCTCCTCTCCTCTCCGGGTCAGCGTGGCGTCAGAACCATTTGAGACGCAGGCAGAACATCGAGGAGCTCCAGAACCCCCTGCTTCTTCCATCAGAGGAGTCACTCCTGAAAGAGAGAAACCCAAGAAGTGGGTGAGAATCTACTCAGACAAGGGGGGGGGGGGGGGGGTCATTTCAGACACTTTACTATGAGAAGAAAAGGCTCCCCGCGCGCACTGCCTTCACTTCTAGCGGTAGTTTTTTTTTTTTTATATATATATTTTTTATCAATGTTTATCAATCAATGTGTCAATCATCTAACGTGATCCTCGGGCTCTACACACCCTCCGCCAACCTGGGGAGAGCAACGGACTTGAACTCATGCTTCCTTCATGCCTGAGTGTCCAAGTTGCTCCTTTTACACCTGACAGGGGGGAGTTTCCCTGGTTGGACGTCGTAGCGCATGGAAGGAACACGTTATTCCAACCAGTTGCTTCACCCCTCCATCAGGCGCCCCGGCTGGCCAGGGGGAGGCAGTTTAGAGACCAGGATTACTGCATGTTTTTTGTGAGGGTACCTACCCTATAGGGGAGAACACGGGGAGAACATGTGAGGGTACCTACCCTATAGGGGAGAACACGGGGAGAACATGCAAACTCCACACAGAAAGGCCCTTTCGCCAACCCCGCCTTCGGGTATGGGCACTGATGACGCGGAGGAGGACACACGCCGCCAGCACCCACAGCGTCCCGAGCGGGAATCGAACCCAGGACCTGACAGCACTACCAACTGTGCCACCGTGGCCCCCTCTAGCGGTATAGTTTCACTCAGACGACAACGTTTCGGTCTCAACGACCTTCATCGCGTATCTCTGGTGGTACCTGGGGAAGGTCGTTGAGACCTAAACGTTGTCATCTGAATCAGTGTTGTGTTCGTCAACTAAAACTAAGACGAAAAATGTTCGTCGAATATACCTTTTTCCACTGAAGAAAACTAAATGGAAACTAAATGAAAACTAAGCTATGGTAGCCTCGGAAACCCAGACGTTTTTATTTCCAGGGAGAAAAAAAAAGTCTGGGTCTGAGTCCACTTCAATTCGGCATAGAGTAGCGCAAACATTGCTCACTCTCTGCTGATTTCTGATTGTCTGCACCTTTGTAAAATTGACATACACACGCACACATGTACACACACACGCTCCTCTCTCTCTCTGTCGCTCTAAGTAATTAGTCTCATGTCGCGCAGCTGCGCATATATTCTCCCGGCGGATCCTGCCGGGAGCTGCCTATGCCATAAAAAGCATAGGTGAGTTCCAGGCTAATGCTATGGTGACTAAAATGTTTTATACATTTGTGTCAATAAAGTAATAAAGTAAGCCTTTTCGCTACAAAGACACTTTATTATAAAACATCTTCTTTCTTTCTGTAGCAGTTCATGAACACATCTTTTGACTGAGAATTGATCGTTTCTAAGCACATGCCGTTCTGTAGCCGTTTGTTGCCATCTCAAACGTAGCCAACACAGAAAACAAAACGACAACATTGGAATCAAATCCCATTAGGCGTCATACGTAGTAAAGGGCCAAACTCTGTAAATAGTTTGGCAATTCTACCGTTTATATAGAGCAATAACCAGCCTAAACGGTAAATGGTGCATTTCTATATAGCGCCTATTTATATAGCGCATGACTGTCTGGCATGGGAATATAGCCACTCTCAGAACTGCTAAGTGCTAATCCTTCAGGAAGGAGGTGGCAGAGCCTACCTTTGGGACTATAGCGTACCCGTATGCCCCCTCCCAGATATTACCATGGGCCTATAGAGCGTTGCATGCAGTCCCGCCCCCTACCAGGGCCCAGGAAATGATTCTCCGTTAAGACCTTTTAATATATTTTTATCCCACGATTTTGTAACACATTTTTCACCCCTGTGTCAATCATCTAATGTGATCCTGGGCTCTACACACCCTCCACCATCCTAGTCCCCATATATGGGGGACAAGGGGAGACCAACCTAGTCCCCATATATGGGGGACAAGGGGAGAGCAACCTAGTCTCCATATATGGGGGACAAGGGGAGAGCAACGGACTTGAACTCATGCTTCCTTCATGCCTGAGTGTCCAAGTTGCTCCTTTACACCTGACAGGGGGGAGTTTCCCTGGTTGGACGTCGTAGCGCGTGGAAGGAACACGTTATTCCAACCAGTTATTTAAAGACCTTTTTAAGCGTCGTACGAAGCCAACTCTTGTCGTGACAAATCATGACAACAAACACAATGTTTTGGGCCGAACAAATAATTAGAAAGAAGAAAAAAATAAAAAAACGGCAGGTTACAACACTTTTTTTGTTGTTGTTTTTATATTTTTTGTAATTATTTGTTTGGTCCAAAATATTGTGTTTGTTGTCATGAGTGGTCACGACTCGCGTCGGCTTTGATCTCAGGTCAGAATCAGACCAGTGTGTGTCCAGTGGGAAACCTCGTATGAATCTGATCTCAGGTCAGAATGGGTTAATCAGACCAGTGTGTGTCCAGTGGGAAACCTCGTATGAATCTGATCTCAGGTCAGAATGGGTTAATCACAACATGGCAAACAGAAATATTATGGAAGACACGACCGACTCCCTGGAAACTAAACGGGATAGTTTTAACCCATTCTGACCTGAGATCAGATTCTAAAAAATGTCTTCTACCTCCTGACAGTTTAACATTCTGACCTGAGATCAGATTCTAAAAAATGTCTTCTATACGTCAGTCGCTCTTCGATTTAAAAAAATAGCAGACCTACAAGCTCATAGCGCGCCACTCGGTGGCGCGCTATGAGCTTGTAGATCTGCTATTTTTCAATAGCTAAAGCATAACATGATGCCAACACCAAAATGGGTTCCCGTTTAGAATGGGTTAAATTATGCGGACCAGAAAGCTCTTAATTGAGGCCTCTTTAAAAGCTTGGTCAAAGCTTGATTCACGCACGCACGGCACACATGCACGCACGCACGCACGCACGCACGCACGCACACACGCACGCACACACACGCACGCACGGCACACACGCACGCACGCACGCACGCACGCACCCACGCACGCACACACACGCACGCACGCACCCACGCACGCACGCACACACGCACGCACGCACTGAGAGATGAGAGACAGAGAGAAAGTGGAGATCTGAGCCAAGCTGTGATAAACAAGTTGAGTTGGAAGGAAGTCCAACAGGCAGAAAGAAGTCCGTCACGATGATGGTCTATCAACCACGCACGCACGCACACACACACACACACACACACACACACACACGCACACACACACACACACACACACACGCACGCACACACACACACGCACGCACACACTTCCTCTCTCACACTAATACAGGCATTGTGGATTGTGTGTGCAGTGTGCACGTGCGTGCGTGTGTGTGTGTGTGTGTGTGTGTGTGTGTGTGTGTGTGTGTAAGAGAGAGAGAGAGAGATCAAGAGGAAACAACAGCATTCTTTGGCTCTGTGTCGGTTCTCTACTGTCTGTCTGTCTGTCTGTCTGTCTGTCTGTCTGTCTGTCTGTCTGTCTGTCTGTCTGTCTGTCTGCCTGCCTGCCTGCCTGTCTGTCTGTCTGCCTGTCTGTCTGTCTGTCTGTCTGCCTGCCTGTCTGTCTGTCTGTCCGTCCCTCTGTGTCTGTCTGTCTCTCTCTATCCTTCTTATGTCTCTCTGTCCCATTCTTATAGCTGCTGCAAAATATTATATATCCCCCCCCCCACACACACACCTCATTTGAAAATGTTCCACTCGTTTTGTCATTCTGAAGATCTTTTGCCTATATATATATATATATATATATATATATATATATATATATATATATATATATATATATATATATATATACTTGTATATATATATATATATATATATATATATATATATATATATATATATATAATTGTATATATATAGGCATATATATATAATTCTTGACTGACTATCCATTTCTCATTTGTATGTGTATTTTATGGTTGAAGTGGTTGCGGTTCACAGACAGCGGTGGTTCACAGACAGCGGTGGTTCAC
>NC_137871.1:44631631-44654131 GCF_963924005.1 Protomyctophum bolini
CACACACACACACACACACACACACACACACATGCGCGCACACACACACACACACACACTTGGCAGTACATCTAGTTCTCCAGAACTTGTTGATGAAGATGATTTACCCTAATTTAATGATTGGTCACAAGAGTGCAGCGCTGGCTTCTAATTGGTCAAACAAACTCATTGATCCCTTTGTGACACAAAGTAACGCATGTGCACAACTAAGCATACATGATACACGCACGCATGCAGACAGACACGAGCACACAGACACACACACACACACACACACACACGCACACTAAATTGGTGAGAAAAAGGGGTAGAACAATGAACAACGTAATAAATGCGTGACTTTAGCAACGTTCAACGTGGCCTATCGGGTCGTCTAATTGGCCGTGTTCTATCGGGTCGTCTAATTGGCCGTGTTCTATCGGGTCGTCTAATTGGCCGTGTGCTATCGGGTCGTCTAATTGGCCGTGTTGGAGAGAGGGAAGCCTCCACCAGGTCAGGCAGTGTTCCTGCAAAAGTTCGGAATTAGCCAATCGGGATGTAAGATGAGAAACCTGACATATCTGTCTAAATCACATGACTATAGAAATAATGGTCTCCATCTTACCCTTACCCCTTACCCCTTATCCCTTACCCCTATATAAAATTTACTATTTTAAAACATTTAAAAATAGTTCAACTAGCCAATCTACATCCACACGTTGTTAGCTTGTAGATCGCCTATTTATACTATTTTAAAATGGCTTAAAATAGTAAAAAATGGCAAATAGGGTTAAGGGGTAAGAAAGGGAAAGAGAGATAGGGCAATGTGTATGATTAGCGTGAGAATTTTGTAGAAGTAGCTTGTAGCATTTTGCAAAAAAACTCTGCCTCCTGGTGGCGCTATACATTGTGAAAAGGGTGGCATATCTTCTCTGCCTGCTGGTGGCGCTATACATTGTGAAAAGGCTGGCATATCTTCTCTGCCTGCTGGTGGCGCTATACATTGTGAAAAGGGTGGCATATCTTCTCTGCCTGCTGGTGGCGCTATACACTGTGAAAAGGGTGGCATATCACTAAAGAGATGGACAGGACAGCCGGGGCTATCCACACTTTTCCTGGGCTGTGTCTGCTCCAGTTCCTGTCGATTTGATCCAATGAAAGCCAATGAAACTGGTCAGATGACCAATGATATCCAATGAAATCAACAAGGACCTGGAGCCCAGGAAAAGTGTGGATACGTGGATGAGTGAGATTGATTGATTGATTGAAATATTTATTAACAGTTTGCAGAATTACAGTAACATTTAAAGCACAAACTCAATACAAAAGACTGTTAACTGTGAGTGGACGACCCAATTAAGCGTTACACTTGTTTACAACAGGGTCGACATTGTTCAATTCATCAAAACATTTAGAGACGTACAAATAGACACCTCTATGTAGTTAAAAAACAGAACAGGAATTCATCATATAGGAAGCAAAAGGGGAAAAGATACAGTGAGGGGAAAGGGGGGGGGGGGGATTCAGAATTTACAGAGGCCAGTTTCGAATTGCAGCCGTCCGTATAGGTGCACTTTGAGAGCGGTTTTGAAGGAGTCAAGGGATTCACATGTCTTAATGACTGTTGGTAGGGCGTTCCACATTTTGGTGGCATAGGAGCGAAAATAATTTAGTCCCCTTGTTTGTGCCGAATCTGGGTTGTACATGGTTTGTTGCACTGCCTCTGGTGTTGTGGGTGTGGACTTCATTTACATTAAGGAAGAAGATGAGAGCACACCACACACACACACACACACACACACACACACACACACACACACAGCGCGCACCACGCACATTCCCCGTAAACGCTTTGGCAGAGCTTCGTTTCGATCCAGCAGCTGTCTAAAAACCAGAGACTCAGACTGCTCTGAGTGGGAAACTGCCGCGACTAGACGCCCGATAGTGTGAATCGGCAGTTTGAAGTGTTTTAAAAGAGAATTCCATACTAAAAGGCCTTTATCTGTAGTCGTTACGTCCCCACCAAAGAGGTCCAGGTGTTATTTTGTGCAAAAGCTCCTCATTGGCTATTTCCCCTATACCATAAGTCCTAAATGAATTGCATTGAATTGAATGGGAATTGAATGGGGCTATGGGGTGTTGTGCTAATTCGCTTATTTCCATCGCTCAAAATTTATATTCTTTTGTATATATCCTCTCTTCATAATGTAAATAATAACCCAAGCGGCACACTTTACTACTTATTTCGATGGAAATAAGCGAATTAGCACCACACCCCATACATCCCATTCAATTCAATGCAATTCATTGAGGGCTTATGGTAGGGGAAATAGCCAACAAGGAGCTTTTGCACAAAATAACACCTGGACCTCTTAGGTGGGGACGTAACAACTACAAAGAAAGGTAAGAAAGCCTTTTAGCATGGAATTCTCCTTTAAAAGGATTTTCAAAGATAGTAAAAAAATCACACCTGTGTGAACCAAGTGGTGCAACTCCCCTCTCTAAAAGCTGAATAACTCCTAATCTACGGAGCTCTCCATGGTTTGGTCCATTAGCGCGATGTTCGGAGGTTTTTGCTGATAATCCGGTGGTCTAGATGGAAACATTGGTGCTTTCTAGAGCAAGGATGGCTATATTTTAGCTCGCTAGCATTGACGCTATTTATGTAGCAACAACATCCACACACGGGTGCGGGTGCGTGCGCACACCAGTGGTGCACGCGCACATGCACGGCACTACACACACGGGTGCGGGTGCGTGCGCACACCAGTGGTGCACGCGCACGCATGCGCACACCACTCGTGCTCATTGACGTACCTACGTACCTACGACACAAACAGGTACACGGACATTGCGAGCTGGTTGTAGAAGTGGTTGCACCACTTAAAAAAAGAAGGCAAAGACGTTTGCCGGCTAAATGGTATAGCTGCAATTTGCAACTCTACATATTTTTTTATAATGGGATGAATCTAGAGTTGCAAAACCCTCCATTGACTCCCCGCTCATCCAGTTTGCGTTTGCGATCTGCTTGTATCAAACGACGTTAAACTCACCAACATTGCAGCTCTACGCCAAGCTTGAATTATCCTCTCTCATGTTTTTGTGTCATAAAAATCCACCGTAGAGATGTTATGATCTACTTTCTGTCAAGAAATTCTCTGCAGGTGATTACTTTTCTAAGTGTTGGAGGTTGGAAGCGCTCGTCGTATGTCACTGAACGGCCCTGCGTTCCACCCGTTTCGAATTTGCACATAATGCAGGAGGCAGCAGCGCGACCCCTTAATAAAAACGAGTGCTTCCAAACTCCAAATAATCACCTGCAGAGGATGTCTTGACAGAAAGTAGCTCATAACATGTCTACAGTGGATTTTTATGTCATAGACAGCACTAGAATTGCATTGTATGTACTAGTCATAGCACGCCATAGTACATATGTATAGCATAGTAGATGTATATATGTATAGTTTCATTACATACTGTAGATATTCCACTGTTACTTTCTTAGCTTACGCATGTTTCATGATAAATGCTTTTATGTGATGTATTCCCATGCTTTTGTTCTTGCTTAATGTAAATCGCTCTGGATTAAGAGCGTCTGCTAAATGCCTAAATTGTAAATTGTAATTGTAGTAAACGCATAGACGCACGTGCGCAAAATTGCCTGGTGTAGCTTTGGCCGTAAATGGTGGCCCCGGACATGAGAAGGCCGTAGTTTACGTTACCTTTCTCTTCTTGCTGCGGCCCTCGGCCTGCAGCGTGCGCGTACACTGCTCCACGCACTGGGAGAAGGTGAGGTCAGAGGTCAGGGTGTCAGGGGTCAGGCCGCCACCGTGGTCAGACGGGCTGTAGTCCAGCTCCGCCAGCTGGGCCAGGGACAGGATGTAGTTGCACGCGATGCGCAGGATGGCCAGCTTGGACAGCTTCTGGCCGTACGAGTAGCACGGAACCTGGAGAGAGAGAGAGAGAGAGAGAGAGAGGGAGAGGGAGAGAGGGAGAGAGAGAGACACTTTTTAACACAATGTAAAAACTACACAAATATTAGAGAGGAGTTCTTCCCAAAATTTGAAACAAATTTCCCAGAAATCCGAAGTATGACAGAAAGGGAAAGATTACCAGTCCTTCTGGGGGAACAGAAAGAATGTGCAGTTTTGGCTGCAAAATATGTCAATTCCTGTCACAAGAAAAGGGACAACCAGTAGGACACACATACAGTATGCCATGTTTTATATTCTTTATTTTATATTATTTTTATTTATTTTTTCATGTCATTGATATTACGTTGTTATGTTGTTGTTTGTAATATCTGTGATTGTGCTTTGGCAACACTTGTAAAACGTCATGCCAATAAAGCCTGTTGAATTGAATTGAATTGAGAGAGGGAGAGGGAGAGAGAGAGTGAGAGAGAGAGAGAGAGAGAGAGAGAGTTAGTGTTTTCCATTCTGACCTGAGATCAGATTCTAAAAAAATTGAAAATGACAGTTTTCTGAAAAAGCTATGTTTCTATATGTCAGTCGTTCTTCGATTCTTTGTTCTTCGAGGAGTCAGGGGGGGGGGGGGGGGGGCTGAGGTGAACATGGTGGGGGAGTGGGGAGGTGTGTTGGGTTTGAGTCAGGGGGGGCCCTGAGCTCAGAAACACTTTATTATCAAAGCCTCTCTTCACTCTGCTTACCGTGCTCTACAAGAGCCCTCCTTGTTCACACTGTGTGCACGTGTGTCTCTGAGAGTGTGTGTGGCTATCTATGTGTGTGTGTGTGTGTGTGTGTGTGTGTGTGTGGAAGAAGTTGGAAAAAAGATTTTGGTTGGGGTTGGTATTAGGAATAGACATTTAGGTTAGATCTAGGAGTTGGAATTAGAGTTAACCCATTTTGGGGGCGGGAACCCCTTTTGGTGTTATCATTATGTTATGCTTTAGCTATTGAAAAATAGCAGATCTACAAGCTCATAGCGCTACGAGCTTGTAGGTCTGGTTATTTTTGAAAGATCGAAGAACGACTGACACATATAGAAACACAGCTTTTTTCAGAAAACTGTCAGGATGTATAGAAGAACATTTTTAGAATCTGATCTCAGGTCAGAATGGAGAACTTGTCAGGATGTATAGAAGAACATTTTTAGAATCTGATCTCAGGTCAGAATGGAGAACTTGTCAGGATGTATAGAAGAACATTTTTAGAATCTGATCTCAGGTCAGAATGGAGAACTGTCAGGATGTATAGAAGAACATTTTTAGAATCTGATCTCAGGTCAGAATGGAGAACTTGTCAGGATGTATAGAAGAACATTTTTAGAATCTGATCTCAGGTCAGAATGGAGAACTTGTCAGGATGTATAGAAGAACATTTTTAGAATCTGATCTCAGGTCAGAATGGAGAACTTGTCAGGATGTATAGAAGACATTTTTATAGAATCTGATCTCAGGTCAGAATGGAGAACTTGTCAGGATGTATAGAAGAACATTTTTATAGAATCTGATCTCAGGTCAGAATGGAGAACTTGTCAGGATGTATAGAAGAACATTTTTATAGAATCTGATCTCAGGTCAGAATGGAGAACTTGTCAGGATGTGTAGAAGATTTTTTTTAGAATCTGATCTCAGGTCAGAACGGGTTAAACACGATTTACACTTTGTCGTGTGCCCATCATGAGTGTCAACAACACGCAAGTGAAATGTATAACGAATCCACACCATTCATAAAATCACTGTATTCAAAGCGTCAATGTTCCTCACAAATATGCACAGTAATAGAAACGTGTGTGTGTGTGTGTGCGTGTGTGTGTGCATGCGTGTGCGTGCGTGTGTGTGTGTGTGTGTGTGCGTGTGTGGCACACGGGCGCGCGCGGCGTGTGTGCGTACAGTGCGTTGTTGTTGCTCGTACTACTCTGGGCGTAAATTCCTTACCTGCTTTCGGAGGGCCTCAAAGGCGGCGCTGATGGTATGCACGCGGGTCCTCTCCCTGGCGTTGGCCAGCAGTCGCCGGGTCTGCTGGAGCGCTTTGATCTCTGGCACCCGGCCAGGAGGCGAGAGCCCCTCTGCCCCGAAGCCCCCCACCCCTCCTCCTCCTCCCATAGCGCGGCCAGGAGGCGATAGACTCTCTCCCCCGAAGCCCCCCCCCACCCCTCGCTTCCTAGGAGAGTCCTGCAAGCACAAAACACAAGCAACCGTATAGAAGAGCTGCTCAACAGTTGGAAGCATTTTTTTTCGGACCACATTGTTTCTGGTGTAGAGTATTATGATTATAGGCCTTACAGGTCTTATAGGAGACATACTAGTATACTTACGTAGGTCTTACAAGCCTTATAGGACACAAAGGGCTGTATTTTGCGTGTCTTAAGTACCAGGTCTTATTCCCTATAACTTGAGTAAACTAAAGACCTGTGGCGTGGTCAATGCCATTTGGCTATTCTGAGTGGCCAAAGAGCATTGATCACGCCTCCAACTAGTTTACTCAAGTTAGGGAATAAGACCTGGTACTTATAAGACACGCAAAATACAGCCCATACAGTATATATATTTAGGGTTAGGCCTTACAGGCCTTATAATAATAATAATAATAATAAAACTTTATTTGTATAGCACCTTTCATGACATGAAATGCAGCTCAAAGTGCTTTACAGGGTAATGGAGAAATAAAGAAAAGAAAAGCAAGGCATAAACATAAAAAAACAAGCAGTAATGCAATACAGTGAGGACATGAATGACAAAAAATAAAAGATCAATTAAAAGCAATGTTGTAGAAGTGGGTCTTGAGCTGTGCTTTAAAAATCTACAGAGGCTGCCTGACGAAGGTACAGTGGGAGCTTGTTCCATGCCGACGGCCCGTAGAAGCAAAAAGCTGCTTCCCCGAATTTTTTTAGTTGCCATTTATTTAGGCAAAGCGAGCAGGCCAGCAGTGGAAGACCTTAGGGGGGCGGTTTGGGACATATTTAGGCAGGCAGTCATGTAGGTAGGAAGGTGCAAGACCATTGAGACCTTTAAACAAGTAAAATAAATTTAAAATCAATCCTAAAAACAACCGGGTGCAGTGAAGCCAAAACTGGAGTAATATGTTCTCTCATCTTAGTTATAGGACACATAGAATATTTATACTTAGGCCTAACAGGCCTTATAGGACACATACAGTATATACAGTAGCAACGACAGTCAAGAAGACAAATGCAGCTTTAGTCTGAATCCTGTGGTTCTTAAACTTTACACTTCCACAGTCCTCCCCCATAACTCTAAGAGTAACTACTAAAGACTGTACAAAATGCCTGGAACCATTTGGTCCAGGCGGTAAACCGGGACATTCCACTCAAAACTTCCCTTTTTGTTTTATGTTTCTTGTATTCCTTTCACTGAGGTTACGTTTAGGAATAAGGTTAGGTTTACTTTAGACGGTGTTTTTTACTGAGGTTAAGATTAGGAATAGGGATACGTTTAGGATAGGTTTGGGCATTGATTTACTGAGGTTAAGTTTAGGAATAGGGAGAGGTTTAGGTTTAGGATAGGTTTGGGCATTGATTTACTGAGGTTAAGTTTAGTAATAGGGAGAGGTTTAGGTTTAGGATAGGTTTAGGATTGGTTTGGGCATAGATTTACTGAGGTTAAGTTTAGGATAGGTTTGGGCATTGATTAACTGAGGTTAAGTTTAGGAATAAGGTTAAGTTTAGGATAGGTTTAGGTTTAGGATAGGTTTAGGATTGGTTTGGGCATTGATTTACTGAGGTTAAGTTTAGTAATAGGGAGAGGTTTAGGTTTAGGATTGGTTTGGGCATTGATTTACTGAGGTTAAGTTTAGGAATAGGGAGAGGTTTAGGTTTAGGATAGGTTTAGGTTTAGGATTGGTTTGGGCATAGATTTACTGAGGTTAAGTTTAGGATAGGTTTGGGCATTGATTAACTGAGGTTAAGTTTAGGAATAAGGTTAAGTTTAGGATAGGTTTAGGTTTAGGATAGGTTTAGGATTGGTTTGGGCATTGATTTACTGAGGTTAAGTTTAGTAATAGGGAGAGGTTTAGGTTTAGGATTGGTTTGGGCATTGATTTACTGAGGTTAAGTTTAGGAATAGGGAGAGGTTTAGGTTTAGGATTGGTTTGGGCATTGATTTACTGAGGTTAAGTTTAGTAATATGTTTAGGATAGGTTTAGGATTGATTTACTGAGGTTATACATTTAGGAATAAATGCTGGCAACAATTCCCGAGCAGGTCGCCGGATTTGTCCCGGCGGGGCGAGCGTATTTCGGGAGTGAGCGTTCTTATCCTTACAGACCCGTCAAGGAACCCTGTGGTGGAATCGCTGGGACCCCCACCCCACTATGAGAACCACTGGTCTAGTGTCAAGGGACCCTGGGACCCCCACCCCATTGTGAGAACGACTGGTCTACTGTGGTGGAACCCTGGGACCCCCACCCCACTGTGGGAACCACTGGTCCAGCGTAAGGAACCCTGGGACCCCCACCCCACTGTGAGAACCACTGGTCCAGTGTCAAGGAACCCTGGGACCCCCACCCCACTGTGAGAACCACTGGTCCAGTGTCAAGGAACCCTGGGACCCCCACCCCACTGTGAGAACCACTGGTCTAGTGTCAAGGAACCCTGGGACCCCCACCCCACTGTGAGAACCACTGGTCTACTGTCAAGGGACCCTGGGACCCCCACCCCACTGTGAGAACCACTGGTCCAGTGTCAAGGAACCCTGGGACCCCCACCCCACTGTGAGAACCACTGGTCCAGCGTAAGGAACCCTGGGACCCCCACCCCACTGTGAGAACCACTGGTCCAGCGTAAGGAACCCTGGGACCCCCACCCCACTGTGAGAACCACTGGTCTACTGTCAAGGAACCCTGGGACCCCCACCCCACTGTGGGAACCACTGGTCCAGCGTAAGGAACCCTGGGACCCCCACCCCACTGTGAGAACCACTGGTCTACTGTCAAGGGACCCTGGGACCCCCACCCCACTGTGAGAACCACTGGTCTAGTGTCAAGGGACCCTGGGACCCCCACCCCACTGTGAGAACCACTGGTCTACTGTCAAGGGACCCTGGGACCCCCACCCCACTGTGAGAACCACTGGTCTACTGTCAAGGGACCCTGGGACCCCCACCCCACTGTGGGAACCACTGGTCTACTGTCAAGGGACCCTGGGACCCCCACCCCACTGTGAGAACCACTGGTCCAGCGTAAGGAACCCTGGGACCCCCACCCCACTATGAGAACCACTGGCCCATGTGTGTACAGTACATAACACAGACAGAATCAAATGGGTTAAAGGATTACCTGCGGCGAGTCGGGTTCGGGTTCATCGTCGTACGACGAGGCGCCCCCCCTCTGCGGCGCCCGGCCAGAGAAGAGGTCCTGGTTGGGGGGGGTCAGGTTGGGGGGGGTCAGGGCGTACGGGTGGTGGGACGCACGGCTGGACGGATGCTCGTGGTGGTGCTGGTGGTGGTGTTGGTGGTTCTGCTGGCGCTGGTGGTGATGGTGGTGACCGGTGGGGGAGGGGAAGCCGGGGGAGAGGAGGAGAGAGGAGGGCCGGTGGGCCGGGTGGACGTTGGGGTTCTGTCCCTGCTGCTCCCGGGCCTGCAGCCTGGCCGTGATGCCCGGCACCGCGGTGCCGATCCGCATGTCGATGGCACCACCGCCACCACCACCGCCCTCCTCCTCCTCCTCCTCCTCGTGGCGCTCTGGTCCCACGGGGTCCGCCGTCTCCTCCGCCATAGAAGAAGAAGAGCCCGAAGACGCCCCCGGAGGAGGAGGCACCCCCAGCAGCAGGAGGTCCAGCTGCGACGGCGGCATCAGCAGGCGTCTCTGGACCGCGGCCAGCCGGCTGACCCCTCCCCCGATGACCCCCCCGCCCCCGCCGCTGCAGCTCTCCCCGGCCGAGTCCTCGTCGGCCGTCAGGTCTCCCCTCCGGCCCGGTACCGGTGCCGGTACCGGTGGCGGCGTGGGGCGGCGGTCAGCGGTGCTGCTGCTGTACAGCCTCTTGGGCTCCCGCGACTTCCGCTTGAACTTCTTGGTGCTGCCGCCGCCGGTGGTGGTGCTGCCCGAGGACGAGACGGACAGCAGCAGCTGGTCCCGGTCCCGGTTCTGGTCCCGGTCGCGGTCTCGGTCCCGGTCCGGCGCCTTGTCGCCGGTCCCGTTCATGACCACCGTCTTGTTGTTGTTATTGTTCCAGCCCTCGGCCAACAACACGTGAGGATTCTTCATGTTTGTTTATGTTTTTCTTCTTCTTCCCCCCCGCCGGAAAAAACTCAACGAGTTCATTAAGGAAGTGAGCGAGAATAAGAAGGCATATTATTATTATTATTATAGCCCCGCGACAAAATCTCTCCCAATTATGAGTTATTATTTACAAAAGGGCAAAGCGAGCCCTGCTTTGTGGCCGTGTGTGTTGTTATCACAGCTGACATGATGACTTCAGACCGGCTATCTGTGACTTCACAAAAATCTAATCCGAACCGCAGCTGTTGGCTCTCCGGGGTCGCCTAATTTGACAGCTCACTCACCTCGTTTAACAAACCCGGTTATGGTTTGGGTTTGTGTGTGCGTGTGTGTGTGTGTGTGTGTGTGTGTGTCTCGAACACCACGACCAAACCTGTCCAGAGACTCGAATAATCTGCACCGAAAAGACGTCCCCCGCTGATTCCCCTCATTATATCTCACAACAACAACAACAATACAGTATAGCTTACACTACAGTAATATGTTAGTTTCACTGAAGTTTCCACGCTACAAAGTGCTCTTACGGGACCTCATATCCTCAGACTGGGCTCACAGCCTCCTCTCCTCTCCCCTTGGCTCCAGTAAGTCTGCGAGGCAAGTCTACACATTTTTTAAATCAGGGGGAGAGAGCTCTAGCTGCTCGGGCGTTTGTCAGAGAAGCAATTGCACTATTATAATATAATAGAAAAAAGGCTTCGGCAAACAACTTTGCATCGCAGTTAAACGTGTAATCCTGAACTCAGACTGTTGTATACATACAACAGTCCTCCCTGACAACCTGCATTACAGATAGAGAGCAGATTATACCTGCCTATAGTATAGTGACCGTATATAAATGAAACAAATGGCTTTTCCCCCCCTCCTCCTCCTCCTCTCAAAGTTTCATGTATTGCTCCTCTGCATGGCTCCAGACTGTCTGCATATAGCAAATGTTTAGGGAATAATCCAAAGCTCTTCAGAACAAAAACAGATTGATCATAAATCCATTAAGTCGTGCGGCTTGACTTATATCGGCTTGTGGTTTCTTAAAACAAAAAAAAACAAAAAAGATAAAACATAATTATGTTACTGTTATTCCACGAAATAAAATAAAAAGTGATTCCCAGCTCCTTGAGTTATTGCCACCTGCAGAAAAATTAAAAAATAAAATAAACGTGTATTTCCTCCTGGATATCTCCTGGTGGTTTTTTAAAAGTTGGTCATCATGCAACTCACAGCTCTCTATGCATGGGTGGCGTCTATCTCTCTCTCTCTCTCTCTCTCTCTCTCTCTCTCTCTCTCTCTCTCTCTCTCTCTCTCTCTCTCTCTCTCTGTGTGTGTCTCTCTCTGTCTCTCTCTCTCTCTCTCTGTCTCTGTCTCTCTGTCTCTCTGTCTCAGGACAGGACTGTGAACTTGGTGCTTCCCTATAGTTCCCTTCCAGAGAGAGAACAGTGTATCTCAGAGTCAGAGTCTCTCTCTCAGAGCGGTGGTGCTGTGCTGTGCTGTGCTGTGCTATGCTGTGCCCTGTGTGGCTCCAGTCTGTCTGCATAGCAGCATACCGAATAGTCCACACAGCTCTCATCTGCTCCCTAGCGCGATTTATCTGCGACGCTGCTGTGTGCCTGTTGGGCTCAGTGTGTGTGTGTGTGTGTGTGTGTGTGTGTGTGTGTGTGTGTCTGTCTGTCTGTCTGTCTGTCTGTCTGTCTGTCTGTCTGTCTGTCTGTCTGTCTGTCTGTGGCCCGTTATGAATATCAACATACATGTATAGGCTACATACGTACGCAACACGTTCAACACAGTGACAGTCTCTCACACACACACACGCTCGCGCACACACACACACACACACGCTCGCGCGCACACACACACACACACACACACACACACACACACACACACACACACACACACACACACACACACACACACACACACAGACACTGTCTGTCTGTCTGTCTGTCTGTCTGTCTGTCTGTATAGTAAAAAGTTTGTCTGTCTGTCTGTCTGACTGGCTGCTACTAAGCTGTGCTGCTCCGGTGGGCTCCGACCGGTGGCGTCTATCTGGCTGAGTGTGTCTGTCTGTCCAACGCCCCCCCCCCCACCCCCCCCCCCCCCCCCTCCACCACCACCACCACCGGCTGTCAGCTGGGGTTCGGGGGGGAGAGAGAGAGAGAGAGAGAGAGAGAGAGAGAGAGAGAGAGAGAGAGAGAGAGAGACTGACTGACTGACAAAAAAAAGTTGTGAAACCACTCAACGATTTGTGTTACTTTTCCCCAAACCAAACTATATTTAAGTAACGGTAACTGGAAGAGTGCAGCCAGCTATAGCTAGGGGGCACCTGGGTATTTTTTGGGTACGTCGACGATTGGCTATTTTTCACCCCAAATGATGTAAAAGTCATTCCACGAAACCGGAGAGCGATTATTTGGCCTTTTTGTTGTTGAAAATTTGATCTGAATACCCCAGAAATATTAAGGACATCTTAATGTCAAATAATATAACAAATAAATAAATAAATAAAATCAAATAAGGATATAAATAAAATCAATCAATCAATCAATCTTTGTAAAATGGTATGAGCAATTAGATAAAGTTGAATTAAGGCCTAATATTTCAACGTGGATTGCCAATCATGTGCATAACCTAAATGACCTAAATTTATGCCATAACCTAAATGTATGCCATAAACAATAAATGTATACGGGTAACTTTAGGTTGGGCTAGGATTAGGTAATGCTGTTTAGGCTATAGGCCTACCGACTACCTACTGTGTAGGCTATAGGCCTACCACAGTGTAGGCTATAGGCCTACCACAGTGTAGGCTATAGGCCTACCACAGTGTATAGGCTATAGGCCTACCACAGTGTAGGCTATAGGCCTACCACAGTGTATAGGCTATAGGCCTACCACAGTGTATAGGCTATAGGCCTACCACAGTGTAGGCTATAGGCCTACCACAGTGTATAGGCTATAGGCTTACCACAGTGTAGGCTATATGCCTACCACAGTGTATAGGCTATAGGCCTACCACAGTGTAGGCTATAGGCCTACCACAGTGTATAGGCTATAGGCCTACCACAGTGTATAGGCTATAGGCCTACCTACAGTGTAGGCTATAGGCCTACCACAGTGTATAGGCTATAGGCCTACCACAGTGTAGGCTATAGGCCTACCACAGTGTATAGGCTATAGGCCTACCACAGTGTAGGCTATAGGCCTACCACAGTGTAGGCTATAGGCCTACCACAGTATAGGCTATAGGCCTACCACAGTGTAGGCTATAGGCCTACCACAGTGTAGGCTATAGGCCTACCACAGTGTAGGCTATAGGCCTACCACAGTGTATAGGCTATAGGTCTACCACAGTGTAGGCTATAGGCCTACCACAGTGTAGGCTATAGGCCTACCACAGTGTATAGGCTATAGGCCTACCACAGTGTAGGCTATAGGCCTACCACAGTGTATAGGCTATAGGCCTACCACAGTGTAGGCTATAGGCCTACCACAGTGTATAGGCTATAGGCCTACCACAGTGTATAGGCTATAGGCCTACCACAGTGTAGGCTATAGGCCTACCACAGTGTATAGGCTATAGGCCTACCACAGTGTATAGGCTATAGGCCTACCACAGTGTAGGCTATAGGCCTACCACAGTGTAGGCTATAGGCCTACCACAGTGTAGGCTATAGGCCTACCACAGTGTATAGGCTATAGGCCTACCACAGTGTATAGGCTATAGGCCTACCACAGTGTAGGCTATAGGTCTACCACAGTGTATAGGCTATAGGCCTACCACAGTGTATATGAGGCATAATATAGGCCTACATTATTTCAGATTATCTTAACCCATTCTGGGCAGGAACCCCTTTTGAATGTTTTAAGCATGATGTAATACTTTAGCTATTGAAAAATAGCAGATCTACAAGCTCATAGCGCGGCACCGAGTGCAGCGCTACAAGCTTGTAGATCTGCTATTTTTGAAAAATCGTGAAAATGTGTCACCAATCTTTGAGTATATATAATTATATTCTTTCCCAGTGAACGTTTTTTAACTCAAATCTTTGCCTCTGTCTCAAATCTTTGCTTCTCCATAGAGCTGTCCACTGTGTCTATATGTCTCCATAGAGAGCTGTCCACTGTGTCCATATGTCTCCATAGAGAGCTGTCCACTGTGTCCATATGTCTCCATAGAGAGCTGTCCACTGTGTCCATATGTCTCCATATAGAGATGTCCACTGTGTCCATATGTCTCCATAGAGCTGTCCACTGTGTCCAGATGTCTCCATAGAGATGTCCACTGTGTCCATATGTCTCCATAGAGCTGTCAACTGTGTCCACATGTCTCCATAGAGCTGTCTACTGTGTCCATATGTCTCCATAGAGCTGTCCACTGTGTCCAGATGTCTCCATAGAGATGTCCACTGTGTCCACATGTCTCCATAGAGCTGTCTACTGTGTCCAGATGTCTCCATAGAGATGTCCACTGTGTCCACATGTCTCCATAGAGCTGTCTACTGTGTCCAGATGTCTCCATAGAGATGTCCACTGTGTCCACATGTCTCCATAGATCTGTCTACTGTATCCAGATGTCTCCATAGAGATGTCCACTGTGTCCATATGTCTCCATAGAGCTTCACTGTGTCCATATGTCTCCATATTCTACTGTGTCCAGATGTCTCCATAGAGCTGTCTACTGTGTCCACATGTCTCCATAGAGCTGTCCACTGTGTCCACATGTCTCCATAGAGCTGTCTACTGTGTCCACATGTCTCCATAGAGATGTCTACTGTGTCCACATGTCTCCATAGAGCTGTCCACTGTGTCCAGATGTCTCCATAGAGCTGTCTACTGTGTCCACATGTCTCCATAGAGCTGTCCACTGTGTCCACATGTCTCCATAGAGCTGTCTACTGTGTCCACATGTCTCCATAGAGATGTCTACTGTGTCCACATGTCTCCATAGAGATGTCCACTGTGTCCACATGTCTCCATAGAGCTGTCTACTGTGTCCACATGTCTCCATAGAGATGTCTACTGTGTCCACATGTCTCCATAGAGCTGTCTACTGTGTCCACATGTCTCCATAGAGATGTCTACTGTGTCCACATGTCTCCATTGAGATGTCCACTGTGTCCACATGTCTCCATAGAGATGTCTACTGTGTCCACATGTCTCCATAGAGCTGTCCACTGTGTCCACATGTCTCCATAGAGCTGTCTACTGTGTCCACATGTCTCCATAGAGCTGTCTACTGTGTCCATATGTCTCCATAGAGCTGTCTACTGTGTCCATATGTCTCCATAGAGATGTCTACTGTGTCCAGATGTCTCCATAGAGCTGTCTACTGTGTCCAGATGTCTCCATAGAGCTGTCTACTGTGTCCAGATGTCTCCATAGAGCTGTCTACTGTGTCCACATGTCTCCATAGAGATGTCTACTGTGTCCACATGTCTCCATAGAGATGTCCACTGTCTCCAGACTTCTCCATAGGAATACTCTGCCCATTACATTGGATAACATACTGTATACCGCCACCTGCTGCTCAGTCAGCGCATAGCATGTTTCTTTCTCAGTACCTTTTTGTCTTTTGATTCATTGATTTGATTGAATATACTTTAACAGTTAATTGCAATTACTTTGATGTATTGATTGAATAATGTAACAGTTAATTGCAATGACGTTTGATGTATTGATTGAATACTTGATGAACGGTTTGCAGGGAAAAAGCACAGGACAGTAAAGTTCAATACAAGGTCTGCTAAGATAATTTAATAGTTCATATTCCTCTCCCAGACGGATACATTTATCCACACTGACCCCCATCTGAAAACAAAGATTATTTTCTTTAAACTTTATAATTAAATCTAAGTATTGCACCTTTTACTCTGTCTGGGATGTAAATTCCTAACTGAATAGAAACGCATGCGGTTTGAAAAGAAAAGACAAAAGATTACCGTTTATTCATCATGACATCTCTCCACGATGTCTCAACTAACAGTGAGCTCGAGAGCCAACCCTTTATAAAATAAATAAAAAAAAGAACACAAATCTTGTGACCTGACTGCACAAAAAGATAATGTAAGTAAATTGTACGTTTCAAATATGTCATGTAGATTGAGCTGAAGATCAGCTCATACACACAAACAGTAGACTTTAACTACATAGAAGTGTCTATTTGTATGTCTCTAAATGTTTTGATGAATTGAACAATGTGGACCCTGTTGTAAACAAGTGTAACGCTTAATTGGGCCGTCCACTCACAGTTAACAGTCTTTGTATTGAGTTTGTGCTTGAAATGTACTGTAATTCTGCAAACTGTTAATAAATATTTCAATCAATCAATCAAACTCATACACAAACAGTAGACCTATAAGGTAATAAGGCAACAAAACACTGTGTGAAATACAGACACGTCCTTCTGCTGCCATCTGCTGGACAAATCATGCAATATCAAGTTCTTATATTTTTCATGAGAGAATGAGTTAGCTCTATACCAATCTGAGAATCCCATCGTCAAATATTCGGGAAAACAGCGCCTCCGCTGTTGTTCCTCGAAATTAGACTCTGGGGGCAAGCTCTGTTTAGAATTTCGATCAACCGGAAAAGGCCCTTGCTTTTCCGCCGAGTTCCACTACTACCGCTGTGCCGCACTGTTTTCATTCCTACTTTCAACCATTCCTTTGCGGAACAAAACATGGATGTAACGGAGGAGGACATTTTTGCTAGTGTGCTAAGGAGAGTTGCTGTTCTACACAATGTTGAACATATCAAACCGCTTCAGCACATTTGTTTGAAATATTTAATCGATCGACGAGATGTTTTATTATGTTTACCTACTGGTTTTGGAAAAAGCCTCGTATATCAAGTAGGGATGTCAGTAACGGATAGTTTCCCAACCGGTTAGCCGACAGGATTAACCGGGTCATTAACGGATAGTGGTTGATTTTTTTCTTTTTTTTAATAGGCTACCCCAAATGTAATATGCATGTATAGGCTACATAATTAAAGTTGGTAGACGAATGGTATACATTTATTTATGCTCCTTTTTTAAAAGACAAACAAAAAAGCAACATTTAACAATATAAATAAATTGTTGTAGGCTTAATCATCAATAAACATCGCATCTGCGCGTCTACAGTAGTCCTACAGAGGTCCGCCGGTTCTAGTCCAAAACATAAATAAATCCAGTCCAGATCTGAGCAACTTATACCTATAAAGCCACTGGACGCATGGGCTAAGCCTTTTTTTATTATTAAGGAAGATCAGCAAGCATGTCACCGTGTTCCGTTTGTTGACTTTTCGCTGACGAGAAAACCCTCAAACATCGATAGCACATGGCTAACTTGATAGCCGTAAGCCGTGCCAGTGTGGGGAGACGGATAAGAGGAGGAAGCGGCAGCGGCTGTAAACGTTCTCCCTCCAGGCCAAATGGCCAATAATGGAATTAATAATGCCAAGTAGGTCTCTGCATTTATACGGTTGACATGTGTTCATCTCGTCTCGCTGTCACTCGCTTACATTTCGACTACCGCAAGTCCGCAAAGCTACCCTTGTAGCCAACTAGCCAGAAGTACAACAGAGAACTTTGGGACATTGAGGGGGCAGAAAACCGAGCCAGAGCGCTGTTCATGCAGCCTGGAGTGTGACAAGCTGGGCGGCGCAAATAAGAACAATTTTAGGCATGTGTGCAACATGACAACTGTTTTAAAGTATTGTACAGTGACAAGTACAGTCTCTGTAATGTTTATGTTGTACTATTACTAAAAACGATCTAAAATAAAGGGATTTAAGATCAGAACACGTATTTATTATTATGCAAATTAATCGTTAAAGCTGATAAAAATATCCGGATGTTTTTTAACGGTCGGCTAACCGGTTAGCCGGTTGTTTGGTGTTGTTTGTTGACCAGAGGAAGCCATGTTCAATAATAAGAAGCGTGTATAGGTTTGCTTCCAGTGGGACGAAATGTCCTAGCCGCACACACATGTAAATCCCGCCCACTAAATGTGATTGGGTGATTGCGCGGCTGACTTCCTGAACTACAGCGTCCATACTTGTAGGCCAGTGATACGTTTCTTTCTACTGCTTGCCGACAGACTAGTTGACGCGAGGCAACAGTCTGTCTTGAGAGACTAGCTCTATACCGACACGTAGCCTACACTGTAGGCTACGTGTTGGTATAGGCTTTAACTTAAATTGTATGAAATACTTTAACTATTAATATAGTGGTTGCAACTGTACTAATTGATTGCCAGAGTCCCGTGGTGGGAGTTCTGCTCTGGTTGAGTTGAGTGGTGCATTATTCCTTCATGTGATTGTGTGTATGCTTTTTATGTGTGATACTTTTAATATTTGTAACATTTCATGAGCAATATGTTATTACAAATTGAAATTGATTGACGTTATTACAAAGAATCTCTTCTTTGCAATGTGGGGTAACTGAAAAGGTGAATTGATTTTGAAACAGTCCAAATGCCTTAATGTTATTTATTTTGAGTATTTTAAGCAATGGGATAATATTTTTTTTGGTTGGTAGATCACCTTGAGCTGGCAATTTTAAAAGTAGACCTCAATTCAAAAAAGTGTGGGCACCCCTGGCCTACAGCCTACATGAACCATTGCTTCTAACATTTACATGGTTAGATTGATATGTATTATTATCAGACCATGAACCCCGATTTAAAAATATATCTTGGAGAATGGAAGAATGTCATTGAATCTTTAGCAGCATGAATTGTAATCTATTAACTATAGGGTTGGCATCCAGAATTTATTTCCCAATGAAGTGAAGCTGCTTTTTGTTCAACCCATTTAGGCCTGATATCGAAATTTATCTTCTAAATCATGACAGTTTTCTGAAAAAAACCCTATATGTATCTACATCGGTTCTGCTCAATATTTCATGTCAAGGACCCCAGAAATTATATTGGCCACCATTTTACCATCTGTACATATGTTGTTCCAGGGACCCCCCCCCCCCAGAAGCAAAGATTTGAGTTAAAAATGTTCACTCTGTAACAACAAATATTCAATGATTTGAGGCACATTTTCACGATGTTTAAAAAATAGCAGATCTACGAGTGCCGCGCTACGAGCTTGTAGATCTGCTATTTTTTCAATAGCTAAAGCATAAAATAATGCTTAACCCCGTCCCCCCCGTCCCCCCAGAATGGGTTAAATAGGCTAGGCCCCTCCCACTGGACCGTACCAACCTATAGGCCCCCCTATATATTTACAAAAACCTATACAGTTGGTCTGGTCCAATGGGACGGACTGAGCAATTAACTCCCTATACAGTGGAGTCAGTCAGGCACTATAAAAGGCAGCCTGATGCTACAATCGGGTCCTTTCCCACTGGCCAGAACCAGGAAGTATACTGTCTGTGGTACCGAGACACAATTCTCAGACACTTTCGAACATGAGTCACTTGACTTAATAAATAATAAAGGTGAGAAAGTTGTGAACTGTGACCTTTATATTTACATAATAATTAAACATAATTAGGGGAGAACAGCTAGGAAACCGGGAAAACACTTTTAACACAACTGTTAATTGTCGGTGGCAGCCGGGCAGGTATAGCCGCACTTTGCAACTCTAGATTATTTTTATAATGGGATGAATCTAGAGTTGAAATACCCTCCGTTGACTCCCCACTCATCCAATTTGGTTTGCGATATGCTTGTCTTAAACTACGTTAAACTCACCAACATTGCAGCTGGAGTCCAAAGCTTGAATTATCCTCTTAGGCTCTTTCAATCCAAGTGTTGCAGTTTGGAAGCACTCGTTTTTGTTAACGGGTCGCGCTGCTGCCTCCTGCATTATGTGCAAATTCGAAACAGGTGGAACGCAGGGCCGTTCAGTGACGTACGACGAGTGCTTCCAAACTGCAACACTTGGAAAAATAATCACCTGCAGAGGACGTCTTGACAGAAAGTAGCTCATAACATCTCTACGGTGCATTTTAATGAAAAACAAGCTCGGCAGATTGAAAGAGGATAATTAAGGCTTGGACTACAGCTGCAATGTTGGTGAGTTTAACGTCGTTTAAGACAAGCAGATCGCAAACCAAACTGGATGAGTGAGGAGGAGTCAATGGAGCTAGGGCATTTGCAACTCTAGATTCATCCCACTATAAAACAAATCTAGAGTTATCTGGGGCTATCTATGGCACACCCTGGAGTCTGTACACAGTCTGGACACAGTCTGGACACAGTCTGGACACAGTCTGGACACCCCACAACTGGAGAAGTCAAGTAGAAGACAGCTCAAGGTACGAAACCTAGTTTTCATCTTATTTCCTGCTGTGTGTGTGTGTGTGTGTGTTGTGTTGTGTTGTGTGGATTCATGGTATATAATGTGCTGTGTGGATTAATGGTATATAATGTGCTGTGTGGTTTTGATTGATTGATTGAATTTTTTATTAACAGTTTGTAGAATTACAATACTACAGAGACTGTCAACTGTGAGTGGATGACCCCAATTAAGCATTACACTTGTTTACAACAGGGTCCACATTGTTCAATTCATCAAAACATTTAGAGACGTACAAATAGACACTTCTATGTAGTTAAAGAACAGAACAGGAATTCAGATTTTACAGAGGCCAGTTTCGAATTGCAGCCATCCGTAGGTGCCCTTTGAGAGCGGTTTTGAAGGAGTCAAGGGATTCACATGTCTTAATGACTGTTGGTAGGGCGTTCCACATTTTGGTGGCATAGGAGAGAAAATAATTTAGTCCCTTGTTTGTGCCGAATCTGGGTTGTACATGGTTTGTTGCACTCCCTCTGGTGTTGTGGGTGTGGACTTCGTTTACATTAAGGATGTCTTTAGACAGGTACATGGTATGTGTGCTGTGCCGCCCATCCATCGCACGAGACTCTTGAGTTATTTTTTACTGCTGTTTATTAACACCACTGTGCTGTAAAACACCGTAGAAGATTCAAGATTCAAGATTCAATAATGTATTTGCCATGTCAACAAGTTGATTATAGGAATTTGTCTTGGTTCATACTCAACATATACAGGCAACCATATAGATACACAAACAAGAAGGACAGTAGGCCTACAATATAAAAACAAAAACCAGCAGCATAGGAAATTACATTCAGTTTTTTAAAGTGCTATATGCATATGTCTATGAGTTCAGATGTCTAATGGCTACGGGGTATTAAGTGCTATCCCTGAAGCGACATGTTGAGCTCTGGATACTGACGCACAAAACATTAACTTGGGACGTATTGTTACATTCACAATAATACACAAACCTTCACAAACAAAATACAGTACTGACCACTTTGCCCGCTTGCACATGAATGGGGGGGGGGGGGGGGGGGGGGAGTCGATTTGGATCCTTCAGTCTTTCTTGAAAAACCCTCTTTGTTTTTTCATCTTTTCTCTATTTTACTTTACTTCATTTCTTGTACTTAACTTTGTTCTACTTTATATTTTACAGTTCACTTTACTTCGTTCACTTCACTTCTCTTAGTTTACTTCACTTCTCTTAGTTTACTTCACTTCTCTTAGTTTACTTCACTTCTCTTAGTTTACTTCACTTCTCTTAGTTTACTTCACTTCTCTTAGTTTACTTCACTTCTCTTAGTTTACTTCACTTCTCTTAGTTCACTTCACTTCTCTTAGTTTACTTCACTTCTCTTAGTTTACTTCACTTCTCTTAGTTTACTTCACTTCTCTTAGTTTACTTCACTTCTCTTAGTTCACTTCACTTCTCTTAGTTTACTTCACTTCTCTTAGTTCACTTCACTTCTCTTAGTTCACTTCACTTCTCTTAGTTCACTTCACTTCTCTTAGTTTACTTCACTTCTCTTAGTTTACTTCACTTCTCTTAGTTTACTTCACTTCTCTTAGTTCACTTCACTTCTCTTAGTTTACTTCACTTCTCTTAGTTTACTTCACTTCTCTTAGTTTACTTCACTTCTCTTAGTTTACTTCACTTCTCTTAGTTTACTTCACTTCTCTTAGTTTACTTCACTTCTCTTAGTTTACTTCACTTCTCTTAGTTTACTTCACTTCTCTTAGTTTACTTCACTTCTTCTTAGTTTACTTCACTTCTTCTTAGTTTACTTCACTTCTCTTAGTTTACTTCACTTCTCTTAGTTTACTTCACTTCTCTTAGTTTACTATCTCTTAGTTCACTTCACTTCTCTTAGTTTACTTCACTTCTCTTAGTTCACTTCACTTCTCTTAGTTCACTTCACTTCTCTTAGTTTACTTCACTTCTCTTAGTTCACTTCACTTCTCTTAGTTTACTTCACTTCTCTTAGTTCACTTCACTTCTCTTAGTTTACTTCACTTCTCTTAGTTTACTTCACTTCTCTTAGTTTAC
>NC_137871.1:44666631-44686631 GCF_963924005.1 Protomyctophum bolini
TGAGGGTACCTACCCTAGGGGACACGGGGAGAACATGCAAACTCCACACAGAAAAAAAAGTGCATTTTAGAGAGAAGCTGTGGAAACTGAGACACTTCCCAGCTTTGAGAATATAGACCTTTACCGGCGTAACCGTTTCAGCGCTAGCATTTATTGAAAAAATCTGGTCACATATATGTATTTGGCCGCCGACCCCCATCTGAAAACATGAACCCCCCAAGAAGCAAAGATTTGAGGTCAAAACGTTCGCTCTGAAAGAAAAGGGGGCGGGGGCGTGTTGATGTAGTGATCCTTGGTTTCCCATATGGGAGGAAACCTGGGCGCGCACACACACACACACACACACACACACACACACACACACACACACACACACACACACACACACACACACACACACACACACACACACACACACACACACACACACACACACACACACACACACACACACACACACACACACACACACACACACACACACGCACACACACCCTCCCTGTTTGACACTACTGGGTTGCAATCAGGATATAGCTTGATAATTGAGAAGGGCATCTCTCACTGTGACAGCACGCACGCACACACGGACGGACGCACACACGCACGCACACACACACACACACACACACACACACACACACACACACACACACACACACACACACACACACACACACACACACACACACACGCACACACACCCTCCCTGTTTGACACTACTGGGTTGCAATCAGGATATAGCTTGATAATTGAGAAGGGCATCTCTCACTGTGACAGCACGCACGCACACACGGACGGACGCACACACGCACGCACACACACACACACACACACACACACACACACACACACACACACACACACACACACACACACACACACACACACACACACACGCACACACACCCTCCCTGTTTGACACTACTGGGTTGCAATCAGGATATAGCTTGATAATTGAGAAGGGCATCTCTCACTGTGACAGCACGCACGCACACACGGACGGACGCACACACGCACGCACACACACACACACACACACACACACACACACACACACACACGTTTGTGTGTGTGTCTGACAGATCACTGTAGTGTGACAGTGTCTGCTCTGCTGTCAAACAGCTGTCTCCTACTGTGAAGGGCCTGAGAGGTGATTTGTCTGCCTCGACTGTGCGCCATGTGGTTGTGAGCGAGCGAGGGCGCGTGCGGGTGTGTGTGTGTGTGTGTGTGTGTGTGTGTGTGTGTGTGTGTGTGTGTGTGTGTGTGTGTGTGTGTGTGTGTGTGTGCAGTTCTGTGCACTACATGTTCATTGTGTGCGGACCACGCCCCCGGGGGTCCAGGGACCAATAAGGTCCGATGGTAACCGCAAGGTTGCCGGTTCGATCCCTGTGGGCTCCTCCCCCAGAGTTGGTGTCAAAGTGTCCTTGAGCAAGACGTTGAACCCCTGATTGCTCCTGATGTGCTGGTTGGTGCCTTGCATGGTTTCCGCTGCCATCGGTGTATGAATGTGTGTGTGAATGGGTGAATGTAATGCACTGTCTATGTAAAGGTGTGTGAATGTGTGAATGTAATGCACAATCTATGTAAAGGTGTGTGAATGGGTGAATGTAATGCACAATCTATGTAAAGGTGTGTGAATGGGTGAATGTAATGCACAATCTATGTAAAGGTGTGTGAATGGGTGAATGTAATGCACAATCTATGTAAAGGTGTGTGAATGGGTGAATGTAATGCACAATCTATGTAAAGGTGTGTGAATGGGTGAATGTAATGCACAATCTATGTAAAGGTGTGTGAATGGGTGAATGTAATGCACAATCTATGTAAAGGTGTGTGAATGGGTGAATGTAATGCACAATCTATGTAAAGGTGTGTGAATGGGTGAATGTAATGCACAATCTATGTAAAGGTGTGTGAATGGGTGAATGTAATGCACAATCTATGTAAAGGTGTGTGAATGGGTGAATGTAATGCACAATCTATGTAAAGGTGTGTGAATGTGTGTGTGAATGTAATGCACTATCTATGTAAAGGTGTGTGTGAATGTAATGCACAATCTATGTAAAGGTGTGTGTGAATGTGTGTGTGTGTGTGTGTGTGTGTGTGTGTGTGTGTGTGAATGTAATGCACAATCTATGTAAAGGTGTATGAATGTGTGTGTGTGTGTGTGTGTGAATGTAATGCACAATCTATGTAAAGCGCCATGGATAAAGGCGTCATATATATAAACGCACCGTTTACCACCAATCAACAGTAAAATAGTAGACATTATGGTCTCGTGTTCATGGAGGGAGAACAAAGAAAGACGGAAGGACAGAAAGGAAGAAATTAAGCAATAATAAAAGGACCGAAAAACAAGAAAGAGAAACCGTGAAGAGCTAACAGGAGAGAGACGATGAAAAGTCTATTAACCCATTCTGACCTGAGATCAGATTCATACGAGGTTTCCACTGGACACACACTGGGTCTGATTAACCCATTCTGACCTGAGATCAGATTCTAAAAATGTCAGTCGACTCTTCGATTTTTCAAAAATAGCAGACCTACAAGCTCGTAGCGCGCCACTCGGTGGCGCGCTATGAGCTTGTAGATCTGCTATTTTTCAATAGCTAAAGCATAACATGATGCTGACACCGAAATGGGGTTCCCGCCCAGAATGGGTTAAAATGGAATCCATAGCAAAGAGAAGAAGGGAAAAAAGAACCGCGACGGTTCAGATAAACCAGTTTAACGCATTCTGTGCGGGAACCCCTTTTGGTTGTAGGTCTGGCTATTTTTGACAAATCGAAAGAACGACTGACATATTATAGAAAAACATGGCTTTTTAAAGAAAACTGTCATTTTCAAACTGAATCTGATCTCAGGTCAGAATGGGTTAAAGAGAGATTATTGCTCACTTATTATCCTATTCTACTCTCTCTCTCTCTCTCTCTCTCTCTCTCTCTCTCTCTCTCTCTCTCTATGAATTCATATCTGCAGTTCTGTTGTTCCTCGGGGGGGGGGGGGGGGGGAGAGAGAGAGAGAGAGAGAGAGAGAGAGAGAGAGAGAGAGAGAGAGAGAGAGAGAGAGAGAGAGAGAGACTTATACACATTAATAACTTGCACGTCCCCTTACTGCCTCGGGATGGAACAATAGTTCTCTCTCTCTCTCTCTCTCTCTCTCTCTCTCTCTATCTCCATCCATAATAGATTCTTTCCCATCTTGCACCACAGAAATGTTTGTTTCCACAATGAACTATAGCGCTGTCTGTCCGTCCATCTGTCTGTCTGTCTGTCTGTCTGTCTGTCTGTCTGTCCGTCTGTCTGTCCCAGGGGGGCAGTCAGACAGATATTTCGTGAAGCAACTATAAGGAAATCGGGATTCCCTGAAAGTTCATATAATGGCCTGTTGTGGCGCTGTCTGTCATTGGGCCCAAAAAAACCCATAGCCCCATAGAAGTCTATGTATTTGGGCCCAACTTCACCTAGACTGTATTACCTTAATAAACATGGTCATGAATACTTTCTGCTTCCAGTCACTATAGTTTAAAGTCTCATTTCTAATGTCATAATATTCTTTTTGGAAAAGTATGGTCCCATTTATTTAAAAAATGACCATAAAGTCGTGTATGTTCTGAGGGGCATTTGCCAAAACCATTTGCGTGCCAAATTAATTTGCCAAAATCATTTGCCAAAATCATTTGCCAAAATCATTTGCCAAAATCATTTGCCTGCCCTCTGGAGTGAGTGTGGAACTATAGTGGGCCTCTGGAGTGAGAGTGGAAATATTGTCTACTTTTTATTTGTTGACGAAATTGTCAGTATATTTAGTCTTAGTTTTCATTTAGTTTCCATTTTGTTTTCTTCAGTGGAAAAAGGTAGTCGACGGACATTTTTCGTCTTAGTTTTAGGTGACTAAATCAACACTGAGCTTTTTTCTTTAATCAGTCAATTATTGTTCCTGTGTATTATTCACCAATAAGGGCCAATAATGTACGACCAGTTATAGTTTTATTATGGTTAAAGTTTACTATTTACCTTTTAACAATGTAGGCATTTATCACACGCTCTTGATCCAGAGCGCCTTGCATTAAGCAAGAACAAAAAGCATGGCAATACATCACATACGTTAAAAAAATTTAGTATAAGCTAAGAACGTATATCGATGGAATATCTATATAATAATAATAATAATAATAATAATAAAAGTTTATTGTATAGCACCTTTCATGACATGAAATGCAGCTCAAAGTGCTTTACAGAACAATGGAGAATAAAAGAAAAGCAAGGCATCGACATTAAAAAAGCAAGCAGTAATGCAATACAGTGAGGACATGAATAACAAAAAATAAAATAAAAGATCAATTAAAAGCAATGTTGTAGAAGTGGGTCTGGAGCTGAGCTTTAAAAATGTCTACAGAGGCTGCCTGACGAAGGTACAGTGGGAGCTTGTTCCATGAGCCTATATACATATAAACTATACTATGTACTATATGAAGTGCTATGACTACATACAGTCTACGTCACATGCTGTAAGTCTGTATCAAATGCTATCTAAGTCCACACAAAGTGCTTTCTAAAAGGGGGTGTATAGTTACGATGAGTAAATCGATAGCCACGCATGAGGAGACTCTGTAGCATGTACACGGATGGATGGATATAGAAAGAGTGTGTGTGTGTGTGTGTGTGTGTGTGTGTGTGTGTGTGTGTGTGTGTGTGTGTGTGTGTGTGTGTGTGTGACTGTGTGTGTGTGTGTGTGTGTGTGTGTGTGTGCGCACAGATGAGGGGAAAGGTTGACAAGTCTACCATGTCACTGGGTGGCATTTGGTTGACAGGGGCTATGCAACAGATGGACGCTGGGCGTAAGAGCTAGCTTGCGTGCGACGGTGCGTGCGTGCGCTGAGGACAGGGACACCTTTGCTTTCAGAAGTGATGGGACGCTAATTGCTCCGAGAGGTCACCGGGGGGTCAAGTTCCTCCGGTCGTCATGTTTGGACAGCGAGTCATCTCCAAATATGGTCGTCACGTCACGTCACGTGACTTCCTGCTGTACCTTTGGAGGTGCAGTGATGTGAAGTCTGGTGTGTGTGTGTGTGTGTGTGTGTGTGTGTGTGTGTGTGTGTGTGTGTGTGTGTGTGTGTGTGTGTGTGTGTGTGTGTGTGTGTGTTCCTCTGCTGTTGGGAACCAACTCTTTGGAACAGCAGGGTTTGTTTTTGGTTTTCAGTTTTAGTCATGGTCTCTCTGAATAGTTTTCCTTCAGTTTTAGTGACATTTTTTTAGTCACCAGGAATGTCTTAAGAAAAAGTCTTAGTCCCTTTGCTAACATTTTAGTCTAGTTTTTATTTGTTGACGAAAATTGCCAATGATATATTTAGTCTTAGTTTTAGTCACCATAGGTTAGTTTTCATTTAGTTTCCGTCAGTCGACGGACATTTTTCGTCTTAGTTTTAGTCGACGAAAACAACACGGGAGGGTACAGGACCCAAATACCAGGAAGACAGTCAGGAAACGTTCAAAGTGTTTATAAACAGAAAACTGTGACTATATAACTAATAATCCAACGAGGAAATGAACAAAACAGGGGAGTATATAAACAGACACGGGGAGTAACGGGACACAGGTGAAACTAACTGACAATCAGCACAGGGATATAGGCGAAGACGAAAGGACAAAACATATAGTCTAATCACAGACTTCTGGTGAGACAAAGGCAGGTACGGAACACAGAGGCAGACCGACGGCACAAAACAATACTATGTAAGTAAAAATAAGAAAAAGGGGCCGCACACTCGTAGCCACGATGCTGTAGGCTACATTAGGCATACCATTCTGAATTACCAAAAAGAGGACACATGCGCGCGTGCATGTGTCGTGCGTGCAACGGTTCTGTTTGAATTAAATTCAATTGTCAAAAAGGTTTGGCTCCTACATTTTTATCCAATATGCTCTGTATTAGTTATGTATTTATTTAAAGCAGTGGCTCTCAAAGGTGTGATCCACTAGGGACCCTCGTTCCTTCCTATACAGCCACACGTGAGCTTGTAAATCGGCTATAGTTGAAACTAAGTATGTTTACTGAAGGCTTGAGGCAGAGGCTGGACATTTCACATGGTGAGGGCTGATTTAGGCTGATTATAGGCCCTGGCCTGCACTAGCAGGCAGAGTCTGACCAGTAGACCTTTTTTGTGGTGGTTCTGGTAGAACCGTGGGTTCCGACCCGACTCAAGTCCAGGCAGGCACTGGACTCCCTGCGGGGGTGTGGGACGAATGTGCGTCGAATAAGGGAACCACCTTACCTTCCCTCTCTCAGAGAGAGCTTTAAATTACCCTTACCTTCCCTCTCAGAGAGAGCTTTAAATTACCCTTACCTTCCCTCTCACAGAGAGCTTTAAATTACCCTTACCTTCCCTCTCACAGAGAGCTTTAAATTACCCTTACCTTACCTTCCCTCTCACAGAGAGAGCTTTAAATTACCCTTACCTTACCTTCCCTCTCTCAGAGAGCTTTAAATTACCCTTACCTTACCTTCCCTCTCACAGAGAGAGCTTTAAATTACCCTTACCTTACCTTCCCTCTCTCAGAGAGAGCTTTAAATTACCCTTACCTTACCTTACCTCTCTCAGAGAGAGCTTTAAATTACCCTTACCTTACCTTACCTCTCACAGAGAGCTTTAAATTACCCTTACCTTACCTTCCCTCTCTCAGAGAGAGCTTTAAATTACCCTTACCTTACCTTCCCTCTCAGAGTGTTTAAATTACCCTTACCTTACCTTACCTTACCTCTCAGAGAGCTTTAAATTACCCTTACCTTACCTTCCCTCTCAGAGTGAGAGCTGTTTGAGTTCATATGAGCTCATGAGTTTGTTCGAGGACACGTTTATGCATTCTTTATAAACCGTGCATGTCTGCGTATATACTAGCGGTGTGGAAGACAGTGAAGCGTCCTGGGAGGTCATGGAGTTTATACTCCCATATATTAATAATATCTACACCAACTCTATACTGTACTACTATACAGTACTATACACACTGGGAGGATTAACCCGAGAGCTGATTCCACTTAACCCATTCTGACCTGAGATCAGATTCATACGAGGTTTCCACCGGACACACACACACTGGTCTGATTAACCCATTCTGACCTGAGATCAGATTCTAAAAAATGTCACAGTCGTTCTTCGATTTTTCAAAAATAGCAGACCTACAAGCTCATAGCGCGCCACTCGGTGGCGCGCTACGAGCTTGTAGGTCTGCTATTTTTCAATAGCTAAAGCACGACATGATGCTATAACACCAAAATGGGTTCCCGTTCAGAATGGGTTAAGCCTCTTGTCCGAGGCCGTGTGGATGTGAAACACACCCAGAGATCTGGCTGGAGATTTCCAGCCAGGAAAAGAAGTGAATGAATTAATGCCTTTTATTGTAGACTCAGGGCTGTATTTTGCGTGTCCAAAAGTACCAGGTCTTATTCCCTAACTTGAGTAAACTAAAGACCAGGAGGCGTGATGATCAATGCTCTTTGGCCACTCAGAATAGCCAAATGGCATTGATCACGCCTCCAGGTCTTTAGTTTACTCAAGTTATAGGGAATAAGACCTTGCACTTAAGACACGCAAAATACAGCCCTCAGGGTCCATAGAAAAACATACAAAACACAAAATACAATATAATATACATCCAATACAAAACAGTCAAAACGTACATGTTAGATATAGGCGTTTGTGACAGTTATAAATAAAGGCTTTTAAGCCAATAATTGGGCTGTATTTTGCGTGTCTTAAGTATACCAGGTCTTATTCCCTATAAATTGAGTAAATTAAAGACCTGGAGGCGTGGTCAATGCCATTTGTGGCTATTCTGAGTGGTCAAAGAGCATTGACCACGCCTCCAGGTCTTTGGTTTACTCAAGTTAGGGAATAAGACCTGGTACTTATTAAGACACGCAAAATACAGCCCAGAGTCATATAAGGCTAGAGGCGCATCCAGTGCAGCTTTAGACAGGGTTATTAACCCATTCTGACCTGAGATCAGATTCATACGAGGTTTCCACTGGACACACACTGGTCTGATTAACCCCATTCTGACCTGAGATCAGATTCTAAAAAATGTCAGTCGTCGATTTTTCAAAAGTAGCAGACCTACAAGCTCGTAGCGCGCCACTCGGTGGCGCGCTACGAGCTTGTAGATCTGCTATTTTTCAATAGCTAAAGCATAACATGATGCTATAACAACAAAAGGGGTTCCCGCCCGGTCAGAATGGGTTAATACTGACGATGATGCTACATTCACAGACTCATCCAAGCGACTCATTAATCTATGCATTAAGTTCCGGAGATAACAGCTTGTGAAGTATTGACTCTTGCAGCCACCAAACATTTCCCTTGCTCTGCACCACTCTAGGCTTCGTGAGGAAGATTCTCATGGCATTCGTTATACGCTATAAGTACAGTTTCTCATGGTGGAAGGCTGTGAAGTACAGTATATAGTTATGACTGCTCCTATAGATCACTATTTTCCAAAGGATTTTTAGGCATTTGGAAAACTTTTTCCATTTCTGCGTTGCCTCTCAAAGGTCCTTTCAGATGAGCAGAGATTAACGCCGCCCAGTAATTCATTTTCAACGAGACCTGTGCGTTCTAGGAGGTTTTACGGGGGCCAGTTTCAAATTGCAGCCGTCCGTATAGGTGCCCTTTGAGAGCGGGTTTTGAAGGAGTCAAGGGATTCACATGTCTTAATGACTGTTGGTAGGGCGTTCCACATTTCGGTGGCATAGGAGCGAAAATAATTTAGTCCCTTGTTTGTGCCGAATCTGGGTTGTACATGGTTTGTTGCACTCCCTCTGGTGTTGTGGGTGTGGACTTCGTTTACATTAAGGGAGTATTTAGAGAGGTACATGGGTATCTTGGTGAAGTATTTAGAGGTACATGGGTATCTTAGTGAAGTATTTAGACAGGTACACATGGGTATCTTGGTGAAGTATTTAGACAGGTACATGGGTATCTTAGTGAAGTATTTAGACAGGTACATGGGTATCTTAGTGAAGTATTTAGACAGGTACATGGGTATCTTAGTGAAGTATTTAGACAGGTACATGGGTATCTTAGTGAAGTATTTAGACAGGTACATGGGTATCTAGGTGAAGTATTTAGACAGGTACATGGGTATCTTGGTGAAGTATTTAGACAGGTACATGGGTATATTGGTGGTGTATCGAATCTTGTGGACCAGACCCATTGCAAGATGCTGTACTCTGTCGTCGACCCTAAGCCAAAGGGCTAAACAAAAAAGAATTACTATACTTCTGAAACAAAAAAATGTCTGTCGGTTCCATGAAAGCATCGAGGTTTCCGATAATTTAAAACGGAACCTGTTCTTGAAAGAAAGTTGGAAAAGGGCCTCCTCTCTCTCTCTCTCCCTCTCCCTCCCCCTCCCCCTCTCCCTCTCCCTCTCCCTCTCCCCCTCCCCCTCCCCCTCTCCCTCTCCCTCTCCCTCTCCCTCTCTCTCCCTCCCCCTCTCCCTCTCCCTCTCCCTCTCCCTCTCTCTCTCTCTCTCTCTCAAGGTCCTGTAAGATGAATAAGACATACTAAGGGCACTCTGAGGTGTCACCAGATGGCTGTCAGCTCATGAGATCACCTCCAGAGCCCCCTCTCTGTCAGGACCTGCTCACGCCATGCAGACTGCAGCTGGCACGCACGCACGCACGGACGCACGCACGCGCGCACGCACGCACACGGCCTGATCCTCCAGCATACACACTAAACCCAAGCGTTTAGGTTATACACTGTTTTAAACACATAATTTGTAACACTTTTTAAACGTGTCACAGTGTTTAGATTATAAACAGAAGAACATGTTTGATCGCCTGTAACACTTTTTAAACACATAAACGTGTTTAGTTTTTACAATCAAAGTCAGTCATACTGTATGTAGGTGTTTAGAATTTGAACGCTAGGTGTTCTCGTGAGGTGTTTGAGTGAACTCGTGTTCTATACTGTATTTTATGAATATTAATAAACACTTGGCATTTTATTATTACACACATGGTGTTTAGGTTTAAACGCGTCACATGTTCCAGGGATTTACAGTGTATGGATACTGTACTGTACATACTAGATTATGTTCAGTGATGGGAGATTTGTTTTTACTTTTACTGTAAGCAAAAAGTATCAATAAATAGTCAACAAATACACCGTCTAAATAATAGTCTTAGAGTAGTGTGTGCGTGAGTGCGTGCGTGCGTGCGTGCGGTTACACTTGTGCGCGGACTTGCACGCCCACATCATATTAGATCTCGTATTGATCCAGACTGCAGGCGATACTCAATGCATGAGGCCTTATACTGTACATAAAATACTGTAAATCCTTCTCTGCCTCGGAGGCAGAGATGACGCAGAGCTATATCGTATCCCTTTGCACGTAATATCCACGCACGCAGTTTGCACTCAGTGCCACGTTATATGAGCTAGCTTGTAGATCTGCTATTTTAGAAAAATCGTGAAAATGTGATGCAAATCTTTGAATATATATTCTTTCAGAGCGAACGTTTTTAACTCAACTTTCCCTGCATTGAACAGCATGTTATATTGAGCACCACTGACATTAGAAACATGAGGTATTTCAGAGAACTCTCGTGATTTTAATGAAAGACATTTTTTTTTTGTAATCTTCCACGTCAGGTCAAAAAATGGGTTAAAGCACGCAGTGTTTTCAGGAGGAGAACAGAACGACCTGACACAGCACACCTCACACACACTGAGGAAGGAGAAATCAAACAGAAACATGTTCCCAAGGTGGACCTGCCTGTAGACTTTAGTACTTGAAGTCCCATCACAGTCAGAACTGCTGCAGCCTCACTCCCAATCCTCCACCGTAGTCTGAAAACGCACCTTTTCAGACTGTAATATACAGACTTATACCCTATATAGCCCCTTAGATATGCACTTCATGTAGACTTTTAGAATGCATTTTTGCGAACGCAGTGATTGCGAATGCAATGAGCACTTACTATGAGACCTAGCAGATCATGTCTGTCTGTCTGTGTGTGTGTGTGTGTGTCTGTCCCACTTTTGTGCCCATATATGGAGCTGAGTGATTTGTTTGTGATTGATGCAACACACTCCATATTTGGACGTATAGCTGCTTTGGGGACTCCTTATATGGCTATGGCTGAGTCATGGTGACATGAGTGTGATGGCATGGTCCAAGATCTGCGTTCGCTTCCCGCGTTTGCAGGTCTTACTCGTGTACAGACTTATAGCATGTTACGTCAACAGCACTAGAATTGCATTTTATGTAGTCATAGCACTTTATAGTACATAATAGTATGTTTAGTTTATATATTTATAGTTTCATTATATAGATACTCCACTGTTACGTTCTTATAGCTTACGCATGTTTCACGATGACAACTTTATTATGTGATTGCGAATGCAGTGAGCACTTACTATGAGACCTAGCAGATCATGTCTGTGTGTCTGTCTGTCTGTCTGTCTGTCTGTCTGTCTGTCTGTCCCGCTATCCAAATATGGAGTGTGTTGCATCAGCAATCACTCAGCTCCATATATGGGCACAAAAGGGGCACCATATAAGGAGTCCCCAAAGCAGCTATACGTCCAAAACCCAAATATGTACGAGCTGCGTTCGCTTCCCGCGTTTGCGCGTCTTACTCGTGTATTGCCATGCTTTTTGTTCTTGCTTAATGTAAATTGCTCTGGATTAAATTGTAAAATTGTAAGTTGTAACGTGTACACACTAAACCCAGGCGTTTAGGTTATAAACTGTTTTAAACACATAATTTGTAACACTTTTTAAACGTGTCACAGTGTTTAGATTATAAACAGAAGAACATGTTTAATCGCCTGTAACACTTTTTAAACAGATAAACGTGTTTAGTTTTTACAATCAAAGTCAGTCATATTATAGGTGTTTAGAATTTGAACACTAGGTGTTCTCCTGAGGTGTTTGAGTGAACTCGTGTTCTACTGTATTGTATGGATATTAATAAACACTTGGCATTTTATTATTACACACATGGTGTTTTGGTTTAAACGCGTCACATGTTCCAGGGATTTACAGTGTACCTTTAATGCGTCTGTAAAGTCGCCAGACGGATGCTGTTAGTGTTAGTGTTCACAGAGACTGTTATGGGGGCTGACATCGTGTAAGAGGCCACTTTTCGACAACAATAGCTAGACAATAGCTGATCTGCAAGCTCTCAACGAGTCACATAGTAAGGGCATTTTATCAGGTATTTTACCAATCTGGGAACTAAATCGTTACCAAGAAACTTCTTCACCAATGTGTTTCTAAATGTGTCTAATGACATGACACTAAAAGTTTGAAATTCAACTCCTGTGGGAAATTGAGTTATTAGCATAATATGTGACCATACCCATAACATCCTATAAAACATTTCATCATTCTTTCATGGCATGTGTATGGGTATGGTCACATATTATGCTAATAACTCAATTTCCCCCGGGAGTTGAATTTCAATATTTTAGTACATGTTATTAGACACCTTTAGAAACACATTGGTGAAGACATTTCTTGGTAACGATTTAGTTCCCATGCAGATTTTCATAGATTTCTCTTACTAACAGTGAACGTCGCAGTGAAAGCTGCATTCTGCCGCGGCTGCCGCCTATCACGAGGCATTTTATTTACATTGTGGTTTTACGTTCACCACCATCGCTGATGAGCAGCGCTTTGTAGGCGAGGAGGAGGGAGGCTTGTTCAGGAACTCATTATATCATAATTACATGGCTCTGCATCAATGTAACAAACATATATGCGCTGTGAGCCAACGTGAGCCTGCATGATGTCATAATACTTTTTGCGGATTCGCCGTTTTGCCTGTTTTACACGGAGACCATATAATATAGGAAACGGCGTTCTCAAAGATTTCCACCCATGGGAGGTGGTTTCTCTTTGTTGTTGCGTTTTCACCTCCCCAAAAACGTCGTTCTCGTCTAAAAGGGACACCAGCCAAACGATACCTTATTTTGCCGTTTCCTATGAACACCGTTCTCGTATATGAAGACCCCCTGAGGGCCATAAGCTGACCATGAAGAGTTTTAGAACTGTGTTGGTGAGGACCAGTTGACCAGTTAAGAGTTTTTATACTTGTGTTCTTTTTCAATTATCACAGTTGTATGACAAAAAAATCACACACGTGTGAACTGAGTGGTGCAATCCCCCCCCCCCCCCCCCCCCTCTCTCTCTCTCTCTCTGTCATTAGAGACACAGCACTACCCCTCTCTCTGTTTCTGGCGCCCCCTACTGGTATAAATAAGTCACATACTCGTGCTCGTTCAGGTACACAAACAAACAGGTATCGGACATTGCTGGTTGTAGGAGTGGTTGCACCACTCAAAAACAACCACCTCTCCTCTGCAGCAAGTATACTCTGGTGACATTTCTGTTCAGTTTTGGGCTACTTTTCAAACGGCGCCTTTCGGCCACACAAGGTCAACGTATGTGACTAGCATTGTTCATTAACCCATTCTGACCTGAGCTGCAGATTCTAAAAAATGTTCTTCTACATCGTGACAGTTTTCTGAAAAAGCTATATGTTTCTATGTCAGTGGTTCTTCGGTTTTTTTCAAAAATAGCAGACCTACAAGCTCGTAGCGCGCCACTCGGTGGCGCGCTACGAGCTTGTAGATCTGCTATTTTTCAATAGCTAAAGCATAACGTAATGCTAACACCGAAAGGGGTTCTCGCCCAAAAAATCTTGTCATTTCTCTTCTCAGCTCTGCAACAAGAAAACAAACACTTTATATGTTCAAATTATTCCTGCTAAGCCTTTTCTACTTCAATCCGTTAAAAACGTGTCAAAAGTCCGAATACCAAAAGGCCCAGAGACGGAGCTGCACCATGGGACCCCATTTCCAAATCCCCGCTCCTATAGGCCTACGCATGGAGCTGCGCGACAGGGCCCAGTGATCATGACTCATTCTTCACATTATGCTTTTCTTGGAGCTATAGTACATGTTGCCTTGCAGTGGAACGACTAATTATAGCAGGTTAACCCATTCTGAACGGGAACGCATTTTGGCGTTAGCATCATGTTATGCTTTAGCTATTGAAAAATAGCAGATCTACAAGCTCATAGCGCGCCACCGAGTGGCGCGCTATGAGCTTGTATAGGTCTGCTATTTTTGAAAAATCGAAGAACGACTGACATTTTTTTTAGAATCTGATCTCAGGTCAGAATGGGTTATAATCAGACCAGTGTGTGTGTCCCAGTGGAAACCTCGTATGAATCTGATCTCAGGTCAGAATGGGTTAAGCAAAGCCAATAGCATTTCCTTAAGCCTGCAGCAGATGTATGGGGCGGAATTTCATTTATTTTATCCCAAATGGAAATGAAAACCGGCTTTGAAATGCATTTATTATCCCAAAGCAATCCCGCCCGCGTCTACAGACCTATGTTCTCTGTGTCTCTCTCTCTCTCTCTCTCTCTCTCTCTCTCTCTCTCTCTCTCTCCTCTCTTCACCACTTCTCACCAGCTATGATTCATTCAACCCCTTTTGGTGTTACGTAAGACGCGCGAACGCGGGAAGCGAACGCAGCTCGTAAATTGCATTAACGATTGTCCTTTTTTTATTGTTTTGGATTTTTTTAAGATATTTTTTTTAAGTTAAGGTTTTTTAAGTTACGTTTTTTTAAGTGTGTGTGTGTGTGTGTGTGTGTGTGTGTGTGTGTCTGTGCGTGTGTGTGTGTGCGTGCGTGCATGTTTTTTGTGTGTGATACAGCGTGACAGACAGACAGACAGACAGACACACAGACACACAGACAGACAGACAGACACACACACAGACAGACATGTTCCTAGGTCTCATAGTTAGTGCTCACTGCGTTCGCAATTATGTTATAATTTAGCTATTGAAAAACAGCAGATCTACAAGCTCACATAGCGCGGTCTGCTATTTTTTGAAAAATCGTTAAAATGTGCCTCAAATCTGTCATGATTTAGAAGACTTTTATTATTTTTTTATTTTGACGTCAGGCCTAAATGGGTTAACACTTTGGCTTCTATTCACGAGTTTCCCCGAGTTGATTAATTGTAGAACACTTTTCCCTGCGATTCGCGAGTTCCCCCGAGTTATGTTTTCATTGTTTAATCCACGTTTTTAAATCAGTTTTAACTGTTCTACGGCATAACCCGCGTTTCCCCCGCTATTTAATCCAACATTCTACGCTGCCGAAATACTTTGGAGCATAACGCATAAAGTATTCGCAGCTTTCAACCTCGAATATACGGCGGAAAATAGTCCAGCTACACACAGTCTGTATGGGAACCAATGAGTGACCCTTCCACACACTCTGTATGGGAACCAATGAGTGACCCTTCCACACACACTCTGTATGGGAACCAATGAGTGACCCTTCCACACACTCTGTATGGGAACCAATGAGTGACCCTTCCACACACTCTGTATGGGAACCAATGAGTGACCCTTCCACACACACTCTGTATGGGAACCAATGAGTGACCCTTCCACACACTCTGTATGGGAACCAATGAGTGACCCTTCCACACACACTCTGTATGGGAACCAATGAGTGACCCTTCCACACACTCTGTATGGGAACCAATGAGTGACCCTTACACACACACTCTGTATGGGAACCAATGAGTGACCCTTCCACACACTCTGTATGGGAACCAATGAGTGACCCTTCCACACACTCTGTATGGGAACCAATGAGTGACCCTTCCACACACTCTGTATGGGAACCAATGAGTGACCCTTACACACACTCTGTATGGGAACCAATGAGTGACCCTTCCACACACTCTGTATGGGAACCAATGAGTGACCCTTCCACACACAAGCACGCACACGCGTAAGCGCACACGTGCACACGCACACACTCATTCACTCGCACGCACGAACGCACGCGCGCATGCGCGCGCACATTGGTTTTAGGTGCATGATATACGCAATGCGTGTAATTGTATCTCAGTGTATTTGAATAAGATTGTCTCTGTGTGTGCCTGCGTGTGCGTGTGCGTCTGCGTGTGTGTGTACGTCTGCGTGTGTGTGTGTGTGTGTGTTGGTGCCCTTTGCAGTAATTCATTCTCCAACACAGAGTGTTTTAATTAGTTTGGACAGTCCAGAGAGGAAGGGAGGGTCTCTGGTAGTCTGTCAACTTTACATAGAGAGATGACATTAAACCATGAGGAACAACATCTCTCTCTCTCTCTCTCTCTCTCTCTCGCACGCGCGCACGCACAAACGTACCCACACACACACATGCACACGCATTGCACACACAGATGTGCTGTGTTGACAGGTACATTGGCATGCATAGCCACATGCATATCTGTGGGAAGACACACACACACACACACACACACACACACACACACACACACACTGAAAGACATTAACAAAGTGAGTGTGCTCATCACACCTCCTCCCCAGGTGATAGCACTTAATTATAAACACTTACTGCAGTCTACAAGGAGTTATGTCATCAAACGCAAGCACGCACACACGCACGCACACACGCGCACACATGCACACACACATGCACACACACACACACACACACACACACACACACACACACACACACACACACACACACACAGGTGAGCTCCATTGAGAGTCTGTAGTATAATTGCTTTGCCTTGAAATTGCCGTCAAATGATATGTTTGCTCTCCCCGTGCGTGCGTGCGTGCGTGCGTGCGTGCGTGCGTGCGTGCGTGCGTGCGTGCGTGCGTGCGTACGTACGTGCGCACACACACACACGCAACATCTCTGACAAAATGAAAACATCCTCCCATGTGTCATTCTGGGATTCTGGGAGCCATCAAAGCGTGAGACGGATCAGGCTCAGCTGTGATCCCCACCGGGAAACATTAAAAGTGGAGATTTAATGAGAAATGCCAGAGTTTATGTATTACCAGCTCTGCTTGTGTGCCACTCTTAACCCCATTGAGAATGAGAATGCCAGAGTTTATGTATTACCAGCTCTGCTTGTGTGCCTCACTCTTAACCCCATTGAGAATGAGAAATGCCAGAGTTTATGTATTACCAGCTCTGCTTGTGTGCCACTCATAACCCATTTGGTCCCGGGGACGATAAAAAAAAGGCTACGAAATCATGACAGTTTTCTGTAAAACCTTATACTGTCCATACAGCAGTATACATCTAAGTCTGTGTACTTGAACTTGAGATATGCCGTGTGGAGCATTGTACGCCGGGACAACGCTCCACACGTCCCAAACTCTTCTCCCTTCTGGCTCCAAAACTGTGGAATGCACTTCCCATTGCAGTCAGAACTGCAGCATCACTCCCAATCTTCCGCCGTAGTCTGAAAACCCACCTTTTCAGACTCCATCATGGCCCATAGCACTTACCCTATACCCCCCTTAGATAGCATTTGATACAGACTTAGAGCATGTTATGTAGACAGCACTAGAATTGCATTGTATGTAGTCATAGCACGTATATAGTTTCATTATATAGATATTCCACTGTTACGTTCTTAGCTTACGCATGTTTCATGATAAATGTTCTTATGTGATGTATTCCCATGCTTTTTGTTCTTGCTTAATGTAAGTCGCTCTGGATTAAGAGCGTCTGCTAAATGCCTAAATTGTAAATTGTAAATTTAGATACAGTGTACTTGATATCTATATAAAGTATGCTACAGTAGGCTACAGGCAGTTTAGAGCGTCGCAGTCCCGCCCCCTTTCAGAACAACGAGTGGCCCAGGAAATGAAATGCAATGCATTTCTCCCATATAGGATTTTCTTAAAGTATTTATTTAAAGACGGTTTTACGCCGCGGACAAAGCCAACTCGGATCGTGACCAAATCATGACAATGAACACAATGTTTTGGGGCCGATCAAATATTTTATAAGAAGAAAAACAAATCAAATAGTGCTACGAGCTTTTTCAACTCAAATATTAGCTTCTGGGGAGGGAGGGGGGGTGCCTGGAACAACATATTTTCAGATGAGGGTCCACGGCCAAATACAGATAATAATTCTGGGGGTTTCTTGACATGAAAAGGGTTGAGAACCACTGACATAGTGTCAAAGGAAATGTGGAATACCTAAGTTGTACATTTAAGGACATCATAAACCAAACCATGAGAAGCTGTTTTCTGTTTTCTGTGACTTGTGTGGTCTGGAGGGGTCTTCTAATAATAATGTATTTAAAGGTAGAGTAAGTGATTTCACTCAAAAACCTTAGGTTTCGTTTTTGGCTGTGGGACCTAAGCCTTCGTCCAATCAGGATAGAGAGTCAAAAACGAAACCTAAGGTTTTTTGACCCCCAGGGGTTAACTGGGGACAGGGAGGAACTCCTTATATGGTCAGCACACTCTATAGTAGAGAGGATTATCACAACAAAACAAAAAAATAAGTGATATTTGAATTAAGTGAAATCACTGAATATGCCTTTAAGCTGAAGCCTGACTGAGATGTGTGGAGTCAGTACGTGGTGTTCCATTGTAACGCTTCACTGCTGTCTCCGTATTCGAATACATTCTATTCCAATACTCTGAAACTCTGAATGGTGTCTGTCTCATTATTGTTGTGTCAACTGTGTTATGGGTGCTCACCGACATATTTCTTTAACAATAGAAACAATAGAATTTTTTTAGAATCGTGTTCAGGACTAATTAAAGCTTCAATTTGTCTTTGTTTTATAAATTGAAGAAGAATATTCTGGCACGTCCGTTCGGTGGTTTTTGTTTCGACGCATGAATGCTTTTTCCTCTCCGTGCTTGCGTTGGACCGCGTTCCCCATGGCGATATGGGCAATGTAAATGTGTTTATGTTGTCTGCATAATTATTATTGCAACATAATTTAGCTTGTTTTTCCATAATCTGTGGGCCAGTGGGGAGCATGTTAATTGCTTAACCCATTCTGAACGGGAACCTATCTTGGTGTTAGCATCATGTCGTGCTTTAGCTATTGAAAAATAGCAGATCTACAAGCTCGTAGCGGGCCACCGAGTGGCGCGCTACGAGCTTGTAGATCTGCTATTTTTTGAAAAATCGAAGAACGAATCTGATCTCAGGTCAGAATGGGTTAATCAGACCGGTGTGTGTGTGTCCAGTGGAAACCTCGTATGAATCTGATCTCAGGTCAGAATGTGTTAATATGCCACAGATCATTGGGGAACTCTATTCCGTACGTCTTCTTATAAACCACTCAAAGATATGTAACTAATTAACTACAGACTCAAAGTAGTCCGTGTTCTTTATAAGTATGATTGAAATGAGTTCATTTCTGTGCCCAGAATAATCTCTGAAAGCAGATTCTGCTGATAGCACAATATGTAGTTATTAAACCATAGAGTTACAATACATACAAGGTACCTTTCTTTCAGGTACCTTGAAGGTACCTTTCAGGTACCTTTCACTTCCAGGATTTAGGAAGTGTGCGTGTGTGTGTGTGTGTGTGTACATGCATGTGTATGTTTTTAACGCAATCTTTGCTTCTGGGGGGATTTTCCCTAACCTGACGCTGCCAGATCCAAAAAGCTTGCTACACAAATTTGTTTCACAGCTTATTGGCATCTGGGATCGCGGAAGCAAATTCGATGACGGGGCTGTTACTTTTTTTCAACATACATGGTAGATGATTGGATGGGACCGTCTGTCTATCACCGTGTGGGCGTGCAAACACAACCAATCATATTGACGTGTCTATATAGCTTCACATCCGGTTTCGCACATATCCCGCCCTTAGCTCACGCTGATTGATTGGTTCGGTACGGAACGGATCGGTGTTAGCTCAACTCCCTGAGAGATCCCAGATGGAAGCTGTGTTGGGGAACATGGTTACCCAATACCGCCCCCATCTGGCAGCGTCAGGTTAGGATTTCCCTGCATGAACAACATATTTTCAGATGGGGGTCGGCGGGCAAATTATTATTATAATGCTAGGGGTCCTAGACGTGAGATATTGAGCACCACTGATATAGAAACATGAGGTATATATTTCAGAAAACTGTCAGTGTTTCGAAGACATGTTTTTAATTTTCG
>NC_137871.1:44697994-44710494 GCF_963924005.1 Protomyctophum bolini
AAGCTTTCTCCCTGCTCTGTATACACACAGTGCTTATCAAACACATCAAAGCATTCTCCCTGCTCTGAACACAGTGCTTATCAAACATATCAAAGCTTTCTCCCTGCTCTGAACACAGTGCTTATCAAACATATCCAAGCTTTCTCCATGCTCTGTAGACAGTGTTTATGTTTGAATGACACCACATCAACATTTCCAACACATTTGATTGTCCACGGAAATATCCTTATTTTTAATATTTTCTTTCACATTGTTATAATGATCATTAGTCTCAGAGCAATGACCCACGTATCTCCCAGACTCCCTCCCCAGTCAGAGTTCAGAGTTTTAATTAATGTATAATTACAGTATGTGCAGGATGTAATTTACTGTACATACAAATGTGAGGGACTTATTTGACTAAGTTTAAATAGTTTATTTTAAACCAAAAGTCCTCTCTCTCACACCTATGCCAGTGTGCCAGTTTAGTGCCAATGTTGCACCGGTGCCAAAGGTTGCCTACCCCTGGTTTAGAGAGCAAAGTTGCAAAACGAATCATGATCAGCAAGATCTTTTAAACTATATATATATATATATATATATATATATATATATATATATATATATATATTACATATACCTGTGATCGAACAAGTACTCACATGTTTTAACTTAACTAAAAGGATATCAAAACCCATATATTGTGGAAAGTATACTTGTAATATCTCACCATAGTTTGTCAAATGTATAAAAACCCTGCGTGTGTGACAGTCGAAAAGAACCCAGAGTTTTCCAGGTTGTCTCCTGACTACACGTCCTCTTGTGTCCTGACTCACGCACTAGCTTCTTTCATCTTAACCCATTGTGTACGGGAACCCCTTTTGGTGTTTTAACAATTATGTTGTACTTTAGCTATTGAAAAACAGCAGATCTACAAGCTCATCGGTGGCGCGCTACGAGCTTTGTAGGTCTGCTATTTTTGAAAAGTTTGAAAAATCTTTGCTCCTGGAACAACATATTTTCAGATGTGTGCCGGGCCAATTATATAATTATATTTGTTTGGTATTGAGTAGCCTACCAGTGATATGGAACACAACCACCCTAAAGACTAATCGTTGTGTATATTCCTGCACTATACCTGCATCGAGTGACCTTTGGTACATAGAATTTGATCTATTGTATAGATTCTGACCTTCAAATGTACGTCATTTTTGTTTTGATTGTATTGCTGTATTGTTGTATTGTGCTTTCTGCTTTGGCAATGCAATGTAAACGTATGTTTTCTCATGCTAATAAAGCCCTCTGAATTGAATTGAATTGAATTGAATTGAATTGAAAATTGAATTGATATGGAAACATAGGGATTTCAGAAAACTGTCATGATTTAGACGTCAGGCCTAAATGGGTTAACCCATTTTGGGCCGGAACCCATTTTCATGTCGTGCTTTAGCTATTTAAAAATATCAGATCTACAAGCTCATGTACGAGCTTGTAGGTCTGATATTTTTTGAAAAATCGAAGAGCGACTGACATAGAAGACATTTTTTTAGAATCTGATCTCAGGTCAGAATGGAAAACTGTCAGGATGTATAGAAGACATTTTTAGAATCTGATCTCAGGTCAGAATGGAAAACTGTCAGGATGTATAGAAGACATTTTTAGAATCTGATCTCAGGTCAGAATGGGTTAAATATCGGTCCTCCACTAGGCGAGCAGAAGGAAGGAACACCTCTTCAAAACATCTCTCTTGTTGTGATCAAAGTCTTTAGCCGCCCACTAAGGGTGCAGGGCTGTGGAGGCAGGTAGGTAGGTAGGTAGCTAGGGACTAGGGACTAGGAATCCAGACATGGGACATGCCGAGAGTGTTAGAGAGGCAGGGGCTGAAATATCGAAAGAGGAGCACTTTTGAACAAAAAATAGCGAGGGAAAAATGCAGATCTACAAGCTCTCTCTCTCTCTCTCTCTCTACAAGCCCTCTCAACGAGCCGCGCTGCGGCGCGATGAGAGCTTGTAGATCAGCCATTTTCGGGGCACAAACCCCAGGACTCTTTATCTACTGGAGTGGAGATGGGGTTGTTGTTACGTCATGGATTTATAGAAACAAATTTGTTCAACGCAAAAATCGTACGTTCCAAATAAGTTGCAGGAGACTTTAGGGAAAAAAGCGATTCTCCTGAATGCCGTCTTCCGGGTATAATGGCATGGAAAGGAGAGGGCAGTTGTTTTACAGACGGGGTAAAAGGGCAGGTGTTTTACAGACGGGGTGAAAGGGGCAGTTGTTTTACAGACGGGGTGAAAGGGGCAGTTGTTTTACAGACGGGGTGAAAGGGGCAGTTGTTTTACAGACGGGGTAAAAGGGGCAGTTGTTTTACAGACGGGTAAAAGGGGCAGTTGTTTTACAGACGGGGTAAAAGGGGCAGTTGTTTTACAGACGGGGTAAAAGGGGCAGTTTCACCCCATCTGTAAAACAACTGCCCCTTTTCTCATTTCTCGCACAATTTTTCATTTCTCATTTCCTGCACAATTCCTTTCTCTATATCCTATGTTCACTGCTCCTCTGAAGACGAGATGCTTAAACCCATTGATCAACCACTTGCTCGCAGCTATCAACACACATTATTTTGTTAAACAAATTGCCACCGGGACAGACTCCAGACCGTAAACACAAACCCATCACCCTCCCCCTGTCCCCATGGGTGGGCCTTGAATTGAATATCACTAGAACAAAGGCAGGCCTCGGAGTCCAACTGACTTGCATAATTTAAGCCTCCAGCCGGCTATAGCAGCCAGACCTGCTGAACAAACATTTGAGTACACATTTGTTCACGGACATGAAATATTGTAGAATTATGGATTTCCAGATTCCACACACATCACCGATAGAGTGTAGTTTATCCACGGTGACACTGTGTTTATGGGAACAGTGCCTGTGTATGAAAAGGCTGTGACAAGCATTGTGCAGCGATGAGACGCCGTTACATCGATCACTGCAAGGCCGAAGCCAGCATTGTGTGTCAAAGGATCACTCCAGTTGATCTGGCTTTTTAACGCTGCGCCCTTGGATTTTTGTGAGCGGTTGTAACCCACGCGCACGCACAACGGGCCGTGCACGCACACGGCGTGCACGCACACGGGCGCACCAGCATGCCCGCACGCACACACACAGGCGCGCACGCACGCCAGCATGCCCGCACGCACAAAGTCTGAGTGGTAAATGTACTGTGTGGCAGTTCTTTCTCTCAAAGTAAATTCAAATTGTGACTTGAAATGTCCTTAAATGAGCTGCAGACATGTCTGGTCTGAAGGCATAAAAACAGCCAGCTAAGCAGGATCTGCCTTTCTTCGCGGTGCACACACCATGTTCTAAAAAACGCACTTACCCGTCACCTCTTCACTTTTTAATATACATACAGTCAGCATCTTCAGGCTCTCTCTCTCTCTCTCTCTCTCTCTCTCTCTCTCTCTCTCTCTCTTCCTCTCTCCCCCCTCCTCTCTCTGTCATCACATTGCCTGCAACTCTCTCTCTCTCTCTCTCTCTCTCTCTCTCTCTCTCTCTCTCTCTCTCTCTCTCTCTCTCTCTCTCTCATCTCTCTCTCTGTCTCTACATTGCATGCAACTCTCTCTCTCTCTCTCTCTCTCTCTCTCTCTCTCTCTCTCTCTCTCTCTCTCTCTCTCTCTGTCTCTACATTGCATGCAACTCTCTCTCTCTCTCTCTCTCTCTCCTCTCTCTCTCTCTCTCTCCTCTCTCTCTCCTCTCTCTCTCTCTCTCTCTGTCTCTACATTGCCTGCAACTCTCTCTCTCTCTCTCTCTCTCTCTCTCTCTCTCTCTCTCTCTCTCTCTGTCTCTACATTGCCTGCAACTTCTCTCTCTCTCTCCTCTCTCTCTCTCTCTCTCTCTCTCTCTCTCTCTCTCTCTCTCTCTCTCTGTCTCTCTCTCTCTCTCTCTCTCTCTCTGTCTCTACATTGCCTGCAACTCTCTCTCTCTCTCTCTCTCTCTCTCTCTCTCTCTCTCTCTCTCTCTCTCTCTCTCTCTCTCTCTCTCTCTCTCTCTGTCTCTCTCTCTCTCTCCCCTCCTCAAAGCCTGACGTACAGTACCTGATGTTTACTCACTGTATTAACATTTTCTATTTCATTCCAGGCTATATTATAATACACTCACTCTGTCATATACGACTCATAACGCGTTGCATTTGGAGTCTCGTTTATACCAGCCTGCTGCAGGTCAGCTATTTCTGGCCCCGTGACACCGTCCTGTACAATTAGGTATGATTCAGGGCGTAACCATAATGCTTTTCTCCTCCTGGCCAGCTCAGCGCTCTGTCTGTCTGTCAGGCAGGGCACGCAGAGGGTGGGTGACTCGCTGGTGAAGCAACTCGTCTGTCATCCATTTTATAGTCGGACTCTTAACTATAGATTATAAACAGAATGAAGTGCAGCATCGTTTTTAGGGAAACCTTTCAGCCTACAGAATGTGCATGCATGGTGTTCATTGCATTGATCTTGTGGAAGTCCACATACATAAAAGCTATTGTCACGGCCCCTTGGCCAGGCCTGCAGGGCCTATGCTGTGTATATGGTGTACTGCCCTGTGTGTGTTTCTCCCACAGATCATGTGGGCGTCGGCCACTTGAGACTCCTCATTAGGTGCATTAGGAGCACCTGATCAGTGCTCCTGAAACCCTATAAAGAGGGCTTGCCAGCCACTCTCTTGGTCCCACTCCAGATGACAGCACCATTCTGTTTGCTGCTCCTCACCATTTGATTTGCACACTACAACACACCTTCACCATATTAACCACACATCCACACTGACACCACTAGTGATCTTACTGACTACCACATCTCATACATTCTGTAAGCATTATCATTTATATAAGTTATTATTAGTTATCTATAATAAATGATTGTTATTTTGAACACTGCTCTGTGTCCTCCTCAATTTGTCATGTCCCAATGGGCCGGGTTATGACAGATTGGGGGCTCGTGGCCACTTTAAGCAACTCGGGTTGCTGTGACTCTGCGAACAGGTAAAAGTACTTTCCTGTATTGTTTGAAGCTTCAAGTTCTTTAAAGGCAGGCTGTTGTCACGGCAGACAGGGAACCCAGATGCAGACAGATCAGACAAGAGACGTGGTACGATGCAAAAACTACAGAGTATTTATTCACTCCAAAACACATAAGTTCTTCAGGCAAAGTTCAAGGCGAAAATTAACTTAAGTCCAAAAGGTATAAAGTCCCAGTTTCCAAAGCCGAAAATAAAACTTATAAGGTCTTCAGTTGGAGCTGCATGGAGAGGTGGTCGGGCTGGCAGGCAGGTACTGAGAAAGGAGACCAACAGTTAGGATCTGGCCAGTAGAGGAGCGGAATATGTTCTTGAGTCTTAGAATTCAACTGACCTAGTACAAAAGCACAGAGGTGTGCACTGGCCGAAGAGGAATTATCACTGAGCACTGCGTGCCATCACAGCCAGGTATAAGTAGCCAGCCAGGTGATTGCCAGATGGGGACCAGCCAGGTAATCACCAGGACAGGACACACCTCTCCACAGGTAGAATGCAGCTCCAACCTAAAGGACATAGAAATAAAAAGTTAGAACAGACAGACATTCAAACTGCCATGACAGCTGTAGGTGTGTGTTCAGTAACAGAGTGTCTCTTTAGGGTGTGTGTTCAGTAACAGGGTGTGTAGGGTGTGTGTGTTCAGTAACAGGGTGTCTCTTTAGGGTGTGTGTGTTTAGTAACAGAGTGTGTAGGGTGTGTGTGTTCAGTAACAGGGTGTGAAGGGTGTGTGTTCAGTAACAGGGTGTGTAGGGTGTGTGTTCAGTAACAGGGTGTGTAGGGTGTGTGTTCAGTAACAGGGTGTGTAGGGTGTGTGTTCAGTAACAGGGTGTGTAGGGTGTGTGTTCAGTAACAGGGTGTGTAGGGTGTGTGTTCAGTAACAGGGTGTGTAGGGTGTGTGTGTTCAGTAACAGGGTGTGTAGGGTGTGTGTGTTCAGTAACAGGGTGTGTAGGGTGTGTGTTCAGTAACAGGGTGTGTAGGGTGTGTGTGTTCAGTAACAGGGTGTGTAGGGTGTGTGTGTTCAGTAACAGGGTGTGTAGGGTGTGTGTTCAGTAACAGGGTGTGTAGGGTGTGTGTTCAGTAACAGGGTGTGTAGGTGTGTGTGTTCAGTAACAGGGTGTGTGTGTTCAGTAACAGGTGTGTAGGGTGTGTGTTCAGTAACAGGGTGTGTAGGGTGTGTGTGTTCAGTAACAGGGTGTGTAGGGTGTGTGTGTTCAGTAACAGGGTGTGTAGGGTGTGTGTTCAGTAACAGGGTGTGTAGGGTGTGTGTGTTCAGTAACAGAGTGTCTCTTTAGGGTGTGTGTGTTCAGTAACAGAGTGTGTAGGGTGTGTGTGTTCAGTAACAGAGTGTATCTTTAGGGTGTGTGTGTTCAGTAACAGGGTGTGTAGGGTGTGTGTTCAGTAACAGGGTGTGTAGGGTGTGTGTTCAGTAACAGAGTGTGTAGGGTGTGTGTGTTCAGTAACAGGGTGTGTAGGGTGTGTGTGTTCAGTAACAGAGTGTCTCTTTAGGGTGTGTGTGTTCAGTAACAGAGTGTCTCTTTAGGGTGTGTGTGTTCAGTAACAGGGTGTGTAGGGTGTGTGTGTTCAGTAACAGGGTGTGTAGGGTGTGTGTGTTCAGTAACAGGGTGTGTAGGGTGTGTGTGTTCAGTAACAGGGTGTGTAGGGTGTGTGTGTTCAGTAACAGAGTGTCTCTTTAGGGTGTGTGTGTTCAGTAACAGAGTGTCTCTTTAGGGTGTGTATGTTTAGTAACAGCTGTGTAGGGTGTGTGTTCAGTAACAGAGTGTCTCTTTAGGGTGTGTATGTTTAGTAACAGGGTGTGTAGCGGGTGTGTTTGTTCAGTAACAGCGGTCCCCCAGTCTCTCACAAATGGCACAGCTACAAGTTCACAAGTCACAATGCATCATCAATGAAGACTGGTTGGTTTCAAATGTTTTTTTTAAATAGGGATTGATTGATTGGTTGACTGACTGACTGACTGACTGACTGACTGACTGACTGACTGATTGACTGACTGACTGACTGACTGATTTGATGGAACACTGTATCAGACAGAAATGTAAACAGTACAAAAGTACAGTAAAACACTGCAGGCTAAAAGGATAACACAAAACAAATATCCCGAGGTCTTGTTTCCATTGTGGTCCCATGCACGTACAGTAGATATATGTATTAAATTCATCTACAGAGGGTATAATATCAACACGCTAATAATACACGTGCTCAAGAAAAAATAATAGGAGAAAAGCATAGATAAAAATAAACCCTGGCAGTGTGCCGTGCGTGCCCCCCCCCCCCCCCCCCCCCCCCCTCCGTTAAAGGGGATTTAAACCATTCTGGGCGGGAACTCCTTCTGGTGTCTGAAGCATCGTGTTATACTATAGCTAATGACTGAACCCACCTTAACCCATTCTGACCTGAGATCAGATTCATACGAGGTTTCCACTGGGGGACACACTGGTCTGATTAACCCATTCTGACCTGAGATCAGATTCTAAAAAATGTCAGTCGTTCTTCGATTTTTCAAAATAGCAGACCTACAAGCTCGTAGCGCGCCACCGAGTGGCGCGCTACGAGCTTGTAGATCTGCTATTTTTTCAATAGCTAAAGCACGACATAATGCTAACACCAAAATGGCTTCCCGTTCAGAATGGGTTAACATCTTTCTCCACGATGACTATTATTATTATTATTCATGGTGTATTTTGGGCGTCTGTAAAACCCCTCTCGCTCTACGTACAGTAACGCTGTCTCGCTGAATTAGCAACCGTCCCACTTCCCTCTCGGAAACCAATTAGCGAGTCCAGTAGTGAGTCGGAAACACGTTGTTGGTTTAGTATCTTACAATGTGACTCTTGTTCTGCTACTAATAGTGGGTTGTAAATCCTTCCAGAACAGACCCTGACACAAATACTGTACAAAATATCCTCTTATTTTAGCTATACCAATTCCCTGAAGGCTGTGGAGCAGCGCTGTCTGTGATGCTGTGTCTGTGACTCTGTGTCTGTGACTCTGTGTCTGTGACACTGTGTCTGTGACGCTGTGTCTGTGATGCTGCAGTCTGTGACGCTGTGTTAGTGACGCTGTGTCTGTGACGCTGTGTCTGTGACGCTGTGTCTGTGACGCTGCAGTCTGTGACGCTGTGTCTGTGACTCTGTGTCTGTGACACTGTGTAAGTGTGTATGTGACGCTGTGTCTGTGATGCTGTGTCTGTGACGCTGTCTGTGATACTGTGTATGTGATACTGTGTCTGTGACGCTGTGTCTGTGCGCTGTGTCTGTGACGCTGTGTCTGTGACTCTGTGTCTGTGACTCTGTGTCTGTGACGCTGTGTCTGTGACGCTGTGTCTGTGACTCTGCAGTCTGTGACGCTGTGTCTGTGACGCTGTGTCTGTGACTCTGTGTCTGTGACGCTGTGTCTGTGACGCTGTGTCTCTGACACTGTGTCTGTGACGCTGCGTCTGTGACTCGGTGTCTGTGATTCTGTGTCTGTTGACTCTGTGTCTGTGACTATGTGTCTGTGACTCTGTGTCTGTGATGCTGTGTCTGTGACTCTGCAGTCTGTGACTCTGTGTCTGTGACGCTGTGTATGTGACGCTGTGTCTGTGACGCTGTGTCTGTGACGCTGTGTCTGTGACTCGGTGTCTGTGATGCTGTGTCTGTGACTCTGTGTCTGTGACGCTGAGTCTGTGACTCTGTGTCTGTGACGCTGCAGTCTTTGACGCTGTGTCTGTGACTCTGTGTCTGTGACGCTGCAGTCTGTGACGCTGTGTCTGTGACTCTGTGTCTGTGACGCTGCAGTCTGTGACTCTGTGTCTGTGATGCTGTGTCTGTGACGCTGTGTCTGTGACTCTGTGTCTGTGACGCTGCAGTCTGTGACGCTGTGTCTGTGACTCTGTGTCTGTGACGCTGCAGTCTGTGACGCTGCAGTCTGTGACTCTGTGTCTGTGACACTGCAGTCTGTGACGCTGTGTCTGTGACACTGTGTCTGTGACGCTGACCTTATGACCTTATGACCAATCCCATGTGTGTTGGTCAGTTCCCACAGCACCAGTTTTCTGTCTGGCAGTTGTCGATGTCTTCAACGTGATGTTGAAGACAGCTCCAGGCTGCTGTTTTTCCCTCTGTATTAATATCGCCTCACACAGATTCGTGTTAGCTAATATCTAACAAACATGTTAATTCTCACTGATGTTATGAGTACACGGTGCCCTGCCCGCACGCCTAAAGACTGCTGCGGGGTTGGTTTCAGGCTCCAGCATTCAAATATAATATATAGGAGATCAAAGAGAGCAAATATAGGAGAACCAGACTATACCGTTGTATAAAAGAGGATGGGTAAAATCAATGCTAATTTAACTCGGAGAGCGTACAAAAGTGTACATGTGTACACTCTCTGAGTTACAGACCCATAAGGGTCCATTTGGTTCCAGGGTGTGTATGTTTAGTAACAGGCTGTGTAGGGTGTGTGTTCAGTAACAGAGTGTCTCTTTAGGGTGTGTATGTTTAGTAACAGGGTGTGTAGCGGGTGTGTTTGTTCAGTAACAGCGGTCCCCCAGTCTCTCACAAATGGCACAGCTACAAGTTCACAAGTCACATGCATCATCAATGAAGACTGGTTGGTTTCAAATGTTTTTTTTAAATAGGGATTGATTGATTGGTTGACTGACTGACTGACTGACTGACTGACTGACTGACTGACTGATTGACTGACTGACTGACTGACTGATTTGATGGAACACTGTATCAGACAGAAATGTAAACAGTACAAAAGTACAGTAAAACACTGCAGGCTAAAAGGATAACACAAAACAAATATCCCGAGGTCTTGTTTCCATTGTGGTCCCATGCACGTACAGTAGATATATGTATTAAATTCATCTACAGAGGGTATAATATCAACACGCTAATAATACACGTGCTCAAGAAAAATAATAGGAGAAAAGCATTAGATAAAAATAAACCCTGGCAGTGTGCCGTGCGTGCCCCCCCCCCCCCCCCCCCCCCCCTCCGTTAAAGGGGATTTAAACCATTCTGGGCGGGAACTCCTTCTGGTGTCTGAAGCATCGTGTTATACTATAGCTAATGACTGAACCCACCTTAACCCATTCTGACCTGAGATCAGATTCATACGAGGTTTCCACTGGGGGACACACTGGTCTGATTAACCCATTCTGACCTGAGATCAGATTCTAAAAAATGTCAGTCGTTCTTCGATTTTTCAAAAATAGCAGACCTACAAGCTCGTAGCGCGCCACCGAGTGGCGCGCTACGAGCTTGTAGATCTGCTATTTTTTCAATAGCTAAAGCACGACATAATGCTAACACCAAAATGGCTTCCCGTTCAGAATGGGTTAACATCTTTCTCCACGATGACTATTATTATTATTATTCATGGTGTATTTTGGGCGTCTGTAAAACCCCTCTCGCTCTACGTACAGTAACGCTGTCTCGCTGAATTAGCAACCGTCCCACTTCCCTCTCGGAAACCAATTAGCGAGTCCAGTAGTGAGTCGGAAACACGTTGTTGTTTAGTATCTTACAATGTGACTCTTGTTCTGCTACTAATAGTGGGTTGTAAATCCTTCCAGAACAGACCCTGACACAAATACTGTACCAAAATATCCTCTTTATTTTAGCTATACCAATTCCTGAAGGCTGTGGAGCAGCGCTGTCTGTGATGCTGTGTCTGTGACTCTGTGTCTGTGACTCTGTGTCTGTGACACTGTGTCTGTGACGCTGTGTCTGTGATGCTGCAGTCTGTGACGCTGTGTTAGTGACGCTGTGTCTGTGACGCTGTGTCTGTGACGCTGTGTCTGTGACGCTGCAGTCTGTGACGCTGTGTCTGTGACTCTGTGTCTGTGACACTGTGTAAGTGTGTATGTGACGCTGTGTCTGTGATGCTGTGTCTGTGACGCTGTCTGTGATACTGTGTATGTGATACTGTGTCTGTGACGCTGTGTCTGTGACGCTGTGTCTGTGACGCTGTGTCTGTGACTCTGTGTCTGTGACTCTGTGTCTGTGACGCTGTGTCTGTGACGCTGTGTCTGTGACTCTGCAGTCTGTGACGCTGTGTCTGTGACGCTGTGTCTGTGACTCTGTGTCTGTGACGCTGTGTCTGTGACGCTGTGTCTCTGACACTGTGTCTGTGACGCTGCGTCTGTGACTCGGTGTCTGTGATTCTGTGTCTGTGACTCTGTGTCTGTGACTATGTGTCTGTGACTCTGTGTCTGTGATGCTGTGTCTGTGACTCTGCAGTCTGTGACTCTGTGTCTGTGACGCTGTGTATGTGACGCTGTGTCTGTGACGCTGTGTCTGTGACGCTGTGTCTGTGACTCGGTGTCTGTGATGCTGTGTCTGTGACTCTGTGTCTGTGACGCTGAGTCTGTGACTCTGTGTCTGTGACGCTGCAGTCTTTGACGCTGTGTCTGTGACTCTGTGTCTGTGACGCTGCAGTCTGTGACGCTGTGTCTGTGACTCTGTGTCTGTGACGCTGCAGTCTGTGACTCTGTGTCTGTGATGCTGTGTCTGTGACGCTGTGTCTGTGACTCTGTGTCTGTGACGCTGCAGTCTGTGACGCTGTGTCTGTGACTCTGTGTCTGTGACGCTGCAGTCTGTGACGCTGCAGTCTGTGACTCTGTGTCTGTGACACTGCAGTCTGTGACGCTGTGTCTGTGACACTGTGTCTGTGACGCTGACCTTATGACCTTATGACCAATCCCATGTGTGTTGGTCAGTTCCCACAGCACCAGTTTTCTGTCTGGCAGTTGTCGATGTCTTCAACGTGATGTTGAAGACAGCTCCAGGCTGCTGTTTTTCCCCTCTGTATTAATATCGCCTCACACAGATTCGTGTTAGCTAATATCTAACAAACATGTTAATTCTCACTGATGTTATGAGTACACGGTGCCCTGCCCGCACGCCTAAAGACTGCTGCGGGGTTGGTTTCAGGCTCCAGCATTCAAATATAATATATAGGAGATCAAAGAGAGCAAATATAGGAGAACCAGACTATACCGTTGTATAAAAGAGGATGGGTAAAATCAATGCTAATTTAACTCGGAGAGCGTACAAAAGTGTACATGTGTACACTCTCTGAGTTACAGACCCATAAGGGTCCATTTGGTTCCATTTGTACACTCTCTGAGTTACAGACCCATAAGGGTCCATTTGGTTCCAGTTGTACACTCTCTGAGTTACAGACCCATAAGGGTCCATTTGGTTCCAAATAATAATTTAGCTGCTGGGGACCCCCCTGGAACTCCCTCAAGGACCCCTGGGGGTCCCCGGACCCCACTTTGGGAACCACTGGTGTACAGTATTTGCCTAACATTCCTGTCCTCATGTGATCACCTCGGTTTATAATTTGCGATAAGAACGCTTTCATGATTCTCTCTGTATTTTCATGGTTAATTCTGAATGTAAATTATTTAATAAGAAAAATAAAACATATAAAAAAAAACCTCTC
>NC_137871.1:44712994-44730494 GCF_963924005.1 Protomyctophum bolini
ATGTCCTCCCGGTGGGGGCTCCTCACTGGCAGGTGAGTCAGTATAGAATACAACAGTACGTCCTCCCGGTGGGGGCTCCTCACTGACAGGTGAGTCATCAGTATAGGATACAACAGTACCTCCTCCCGGTGGGGGCTCCTCATTGGCAGGTGAGTCAGTATAGGATACAACAGTACCTCCTCCCGGTGGGGGCTCCTCATTGGCAGGTGAGTCAGTATAGGATACAACAGTACCTCCTCCCGATGGGGGCTCCTCACTGACAGGTGAGTCATCAGTATAGGATACAACAGTACCTCCTCCCGGTGGGGGCTCCTCACTGGCAGGTGAGTCAGTATAGGATACAACAGTACCTCCTCCCGATGGGGGCTCCTCACTGACAGGTGAGTCAGTATAGACACAACAGTATGTCCTCCCGGTGGGGGCTCCTCACTGGCAGGTGAGTCAGTATAGGGTACAACAGTACCTCCTCCCGATGGGGGCTCCTCACTGGCAGGTGAGTCAGTAGGATACAACAGTATGACCTCCCGGTGGGGGCTCCTCATTGACAGGTGAGTCAGTATATAGGATACTACAGTATGTCCTCCCGGTGGGGGCTCCTCACTGACAGGTGAGTCAGTATAGGATACAACAATATGTCCTCCCGGTGGGGGCTCCTCACTGACAGGTGAGTCATCAGTATAGGATACAACAGTATGTCCTCCCGGTGGGGGCTCCTCACTGACAGGTGAGTCATCAGTATAGGATACAACAGTACGTCCTCCCGGTGGGGGCTCCTCACTGACAAGGGGGGTCAGTATAGGAGACAACAGTTTGTCCTCCCGGTGGGGGCTCCTCACTGGCAGGTCAGTAGGATACGACAGTTTGTCCTCCCGGTGGGGGCTCCTCACTGGCAGGTCAGTAGGATACGACAGTTTGTCCTCCCGGTGGGGGCTCCTCACTGGCAGGTCAGTAGGATACGACAGTTTGTCCTCCCGGTGGGGGCTCCTCACTGGCAGGTCAGTAGGATACGACAGTTTGTCCTCCCGGTGGGGGCTCCTCACTGGCAGGTCAGTAGGATACGACAGCAGTAACAACACGGGGTGTGACGATACAGTAACGGCATCGTCGCATCAATCTTAATTTCGGTACGGATATTTCTGTCAGCTAGGACACCATTGACGGCTGAGGTCCATTTCCATTCGATGTCACAGGTGGACACGTTGATCAGAACATTGGTTCTGAACCTGTGGGTCGGTGGTCCACTGGTGGCCCGTGAGGATTACAACAAGCGGGCCCCAAAATAATTGTCCAAATTATTAGAAAAAACCTTGAAGAGGTTTATTTTCATATTTGAAATCAATAAATAAGAGCTTAAAGTAATATATACACATTTTGATCCATGGATTAGAGCTGGAAACACAATCAATAGATTCATCAGTGAAACAAACAAATTGGCTGATTTAAAATGGAATGGTAATCTGTACAAAATGTCTTCTAAATCCTGACCGTTTTCTTGGAAAAACCTGTTTCTATGTCAGTGGATCTCACATGTTTTCATGCCCAAAAATATATTGAATCGATCCCCATCGAATACATGTTGTTCCAGGGAACAGAATTATTATAATATTCAAAGATTTGTGCCCCATTTTAACGATTTTTTCAAAAATAGCAGACCTACGAGGTCGTAGATCTGCTATTTTCCGATAGCTAAAGTGTAACATAATGTAACATAAAGCCCAGAGTGGGTTATACTAATAAAGTGTTTAAAGTGTGTGGCGGTTTACAGTTTCAGTGGGAGAGCTTGTTATAGATTAAAAGAAAACATAAAAGATCAAACTTGCTTTTTTAACGATGCATCTTTTTTCTGTTTGACAACACGGATTTACATATATTATAATTGTAGTCATTGCAGGCCTAAGGGGAGCAATATTGTAATTAGCTGGAGTTCTTTGAACAAGCATCACGCCTGCCGTCTCTTCTGGAGCTGCTGTCATGAAAGTTTGTCCAGGAACAAGTTTACAGCAGGGATTATCAGAGTGGGTATACGTGGTAGTGGGTAGTGGGTAGTGGGTATACGTGGTAGTGGGTAGTGGGTATATGTGGTAGTGGGTAGTGCGTAGTGCTATTGTGGGTAGTGGGTATAGCTGCGGCATTTTGGATCAGTTGTAGAGGCTTAAGTGCACATGCCGGTATAGGCCAGTAAGGAGGGAGTTACAATAGTCGAGTTTTGACAAGACTGTTGACGAAGCATATATACTTTAAATGCTTAGTATGAGGTATAAAGTACAGCAGCCTTGTGTTCGTTCATTCATACGACAGAAAGATTGGGTTATTTGGGTATAAGACTTGACGTTATATGTATCTTTCAGGACATTTGGTCTCAAATCTTCTGAATTTGTCTCATATAGGAGTTTATCATTCCAGTGCAGACTCACCATGAGTCTGCATGTCTTTGATCCATCTAGTGTGAAGAAAGACATATCTATATATATATATATATATTATATAGTCGGATAAACACTTTTGACTGTGGAAATGGCTGTTACCGTGTAGGTTTGTTTACATTTCCTAAACCCTATCGCTTCACAGTTCTGCTCCGTCTGTCAAACACAGAGTAGATGCCTTCTAAATGGATTAAAGTGTTTTTGGCCAATATGTCTGTGCGTGCGTGCATGTGTGCGTGCGTGCGTGCGTGCGTGCGTGCGTGTGTGCGTGTGTGCGTGCGTGCGTGTGTGCGTGTGTGCGTGCGTGCGTGCGTGCGTGTGTGCGTGCGTGCGTGCGTGTGTGTGTGTGCGTTTGTGCGTGCGTGTGTGTGTGCGTGCGTGCGTGCGTGTGTGCGTGTGTGCGTGCGTGCGTGCGTGGGTGCGTGTGTGCGTGCGTGCGTGCGTGTGTGCGTGCGTGGGTGCGTGCGTGCGTTTGTGCGCATTGGGCCTTTCAGCTCCATTAGATTGACTGAGATCATTATCTCTCACCGCTCTGGAATCTTGGAAAGACCTGTGTCACTCACTCACACACGCACACGCACACGCACACACACACACACACACGACTCATCTCTGAATGACATACTGTCCGTATGATGACAAGGACAAAGCGAGAGAGAGGAGGTGGAGATGCAGGAGAGAGAGAGACAGACAGACAGACAGACAGACAGACAGACAGACAGACAGACAGACAGACAGACAGACAAATCCTTATATATATATTCTTTCAGAGCCAACGTTTTTAACTCAAATCTTTGCTTTCTGGGGTGAATGCATGCATTCGCCATGTATCCGACGGAAGTCTGATTAAGATTTATTTTAGATTAAGATTAAGAAGTCTTTTAGATTTCTCCAGTTTAATCCTGAGTTTAAGTTTTGTTGTGTTCAAGATCTGATTTTAGGCATGTTTAATTAAGCCTCCAGGAAAATCCGTGTTGAGGTTCTTAATCCACTGTTTTTCATTAAAACGTCTTTGTCCTAAAACTGTCCAGTTGGGGTTGTGTTGAAGTCCAGCGCATTTTAGAGCTTCAATGCCGTGAGCCATGAAATGTTGCACAAATCTTGTGGTTGTCTTTTTTGCATTGTTTGTATTGTATCTGTGTCGTCCCAGCCTAGTACCTATTGTTTTACCCGTTTCTCCCACATATTGTAAACCACATTTTTCACATGTGATTAAGTAAATGCTGGTTCTGGCTGTTATTTGTTGTTTAATCTCTAACACGCGTTTTGTGGTTCTATTTTTTTACTAATTGTTTGGGTTTGAAGTATTCTGGTCCCTGGCGTGCTGGTGTGTTGATGTCTTTTAGCTTGCTGTGTACTAGATAATCTTTAAGGTTTTGGTTTTTTCTGTAGGCCGATATAATTTTATAATTTAGAAGATCATCCGTTCGGTTCTCAAAATTCCTTTTTATCCTGTTGTTGGCTTAATGTGTTTAAAAATCTGGCTTTAATGGGCTAATGTATATTCAGTAACTGCATACAGTTTGGATTGGAGAAGGACCACATTGCAGTATTTAATGTTATGACTGGAAGCTTTCATTTGTGTGTCAAAAGTATAACTTTACAAAATAAGACAAAGTTAGAAGTGATTTGAGGCAGCTTCAACGTTGGTTAGCCTTACTGTGGTCTTGAACATTCCCCACGGTACATAAATACACCTCTCATCTGTAGAATATTGCGAATGCAGTGAGCACTTACTATGAGACCTAGCAGATCATGTCTGTGTGTCCCACCTTTGTGCCCATATATGGAGCTGAGTGATTTGTTTGTGATTTATGCAACACACTCCATATTTGGACGTATAGCTGCTTTGGGGACTCCTTATATGGTTATGGCGAAGTTAAAAACTTAACTTAAAAATAACGTAACTTTATTATGTACGAGCTGCGTTCGCTTCCCGCGTTTGCGCGTCTTACTGGTAGTACCAGTATATATATATATATATATATATATATATATATATATATATATATATATCTTAGAGTATACACTATACAGTATATGAATAGAGAAGACACCCGAGTTCTCCTCCCATCCACTTGCATTAAGTTGCTCTAAAAGCGCATGAATCGATTTCACTCCTCCTTCCGGGTATAGGAACAGAGTGCATTCTGGGATGGATTGGCCCCCAAACACATGAACGCGCTGCCGTTGAACGCGCAACGAGCGTCGTCCGTCCGTCGTGAACGTTGCACAGTGATAGTCAACGGACCAGCTGCGTTCATGTGTTTGGGGCCTGCAGGCTGCAATATCAAATTCGGCCACTATGTCCATTTGGCCTCCATTGGGTTTCCTCTGGGTGTCGTCTCTATTCATATATACTCTTAAGATGTATATGTACTGTAGATACAGTACATATACCCCACCCTGAGTCTCGCCCTCCTTGGGGTCCTCGTCATTACACCCACATGGGGTATATGTACTGTATATACAGTACATATACCCCACCCTGAGTCTCGCCCTCCTTGGGGTCCTCGTCATTACACCCACATGTATATACAGTACATATACCCCACCCTGAGTCTCGCCCTCCTTGGGGTCCTCATCATTACACCCACATGTACTGTAGATACAGTACATATACCCCACCCTGAGTCTCGCCCTCCTTGGGGTCCTCGTCATTACACCCACATGTCAATTCGTGCAATAAATACCCCTGAACTTAAGCAGTTGTTGTGGTCTCCATACTAGTGAATTATACTGTGTGTCACTGTGTGCATACGTCAGTGTTTTTGTGCGTGCGTGCACTACGTGTGTGCACTGCGTGCGTGCACTGCGTGCGTGCGTGCACTGCGTGCGTGCGTGCACTGCGTGCGTGCGTGCACTGCGTGCGTGCGTGCGTGGCGTGCGTGCGTTGATAGGGGCTATAATAGCTTCAGCACAGTACTGGCAGAGCTGGGCCTTTTAAATGGAGTCACGGCAGATAGCAGAGAGCACAGGGCAGACTGCTGATGTCAACAGACCAGGGGGAGATAAACACAGTTGATGCCTGGGGTTGGTTCTCACCATTCAGGACTACATTTATACACAAAATGCTTTCTGAATCCTGATCACTATACAGTTGGTGGTGCTGTCGCCTCACAGCTAGAAGGTCCTGGGTTCGATTCCCGCTCGGGCGCTGGGGGCGTGTTTCCTCCTCCGCGTCATCAGTGCCCATATACCCGAAGGCGGGGGTTGGCGAAAGTGCCATTCTGTGTGGAGTTTGCATGTTCTCCCCGTGTCCCCTAGGGTAGATACCCTAGGTACCCCCCTAGGTAACTCGCCAAGCGTTTGTTTATTGGTGTGGGCCAATAAAATAAGTGGACATGTCAGTACTTTATTTTTGGATGTGCTGTAATGTATACATGTATTATACCTTTTTGGGTGCCTTTTTTTAATTCCTACTTGTGTGGGGCGGCAGCGGCATCTGTCAGCAACTCTCCATACACACAGAAACGGTGTAGTGTAGAGGGAGGCGGAAATGATAGGCATGAAATAATAAAACGTAATTGTGGGGGGGGGGGGGGGAAGGTGCACGGTTAAACTTTTCAGATTGCAAAAAAGTGGTCAAGTGTGAATCTGTGGCCTTAACCTATTTTGGTGTTATAGCATCATGTTATGCTTTAGCTATTGAAAAATAGCAGATCTACAAGCTCATAGCGCGCCTCCGAGTGGCGCGCTATGAGCTTGTAGATTTGCTATTTTTTTTGAAAAATCGAAGAGCGACTGACATAGAAGACATTTTTTATAGAATCTGATCTCAGGTCAGAATGAAAATTGTCAGGATGTAAAAGACATTTTTAGAATCTGATCTCAGGTCAGAATGGGGTAATGCAAACAAAAACTACATGGGAACAAAATGAAAACTAAGCTATGATGACTAAAACTAAGACTGAACAAAAATATCGACAATTTCGTCAACAAATAAAAACTAGACTAAAATGTCAGGAAGGGGACTACTAGTGGACAAGAGATCCAGTATATAAGTCATTTTACACTTGCATGCTGAAAATAGCAGATCTACAAGCTGTTGTTGGGTATTTTCTCTGATGGATGGCTGGCTGGCTGGCTGGCTGACTGACTGACTGGCTGGCTGGCTGGCTGGCTGGCTGGCTGACTGACTGACTGACTGACTGACTGACTGACTGACTGACTGACTGACTGACTGACTGACTGACTGACTGGCTGGTTGAAACAGCCTTCTAGCCGTAGTTCAAATGAGCGCCACACCTAATCGAAACAAATAATTCAGCTCACCAAATGGCAGCCTCTGGTGGACAAAACCATGCACAACTCCCCTTCCACCAAACACAACTGCACCAAATCACCCACAGGTGTCTGCCATCAGCACCCTGGGCTGATTGCCATCGTCAGCTCAGGTGTGCTCCCCTCCTACAAACACTCACTCCACACAGCTCTCCACTCCGGACCCAAGCCATGCGTCGATGACAAAAAAAATGTAAGCTCTTGTTTACTGTATTATTTATTTTCTTATATTATGCTCTGAGTTATGTATTGATGTTTTGAGTTACTTGATTTATTGCATTTGTCTGACTTACACTGCTAAAATGCCAAATACTGATATTCTCTATTTTTGTCCTGTCTTTTCATGTCAGAACCGGCATGGTTTCTGGAATTATGTGGAATTAACCCATTCTGACCTGAGATCAGATTCATACGAGGTTTCCACTGGACACACACTGGTCTGATTAACCCATTCTGACCTGAGATCAGATTCTAAAAAAATGTCAGTCGCTCTTCGATTTTTCAAAAAATAGCAGACCTACAAGCTCGTAGCGCGCCACTCGGTGGCGCGCTACGAGCTTGTAGATCTGCTGTTTTTCAATAGCTAAAGCATAACATGATGCTAACACCAAAATGGGTGCCCGTTCAGAATGGGTTAAATACAAGTCACAAGTCGACGTCAAGTGTCTTTAATTTGAACATTTTGGGTGGTCGGCAATGTCACTGAACAACGAACTTTAAAATAATATGGGCAGTTCAGTTAATATGGGCAGTTCAGAAACCAGTCTGTGTCTCATAGGAGGGCTGTGGGCCGTTCAGAAACAAGTCTGTGTCTCATAGGAGGGCTGTGGGCAGTTCAGAAACCAGTCTGTGTCTCATAGGAGGGCTGTGGGCGGTTCAGAAACCAGTCTGTGTCTCATAGGAGGGCTGTGGGCGGTTCAGAAACCAGTCTGTGTCTCATAGGAGGGCTGTGGGCCGTTCAGAAACCAGTCTGTGTCTCATAGGAGGGCTGTGGGCCGTTCAGAAACCAGTCCGTGTCTCATACGAGGGCTGTGGGCTGTTCAGAAACCAGTCTGTGTCTCATAGGAGGGCTGTGGGCGGTTCAGAAACCAGTCTGTGTCTCATAGGAGGGCTGTGGGCCGTTCAGAAACCAGTCTGTGTCTCATAGGAGGGCTGTGGGCGGTTCAGAAACCAGTCTGTGTCTCATAGGAGGGCTGTGGGCGGTTCAGAAACCAGTCTGTGTCTCATAGGAGGGCTGTGGGCGGTTCAGAAACCAGTCTGTGTCTCATAGGAGGGCTGTGGGCGGTTCATAAACCAGTCTGTGTCTCATAGGAGGGCTGTGGGCGGTTCAGAAACCAGTCTGTGTCTCATAGGAGGGCTGTGGGCAGTTCAGGAGGTGAAGTGGTCCTTTAACCCGTTCTGGTGTTTTAAGCATTATGTTGCACTTTAGCCGTTGAAAAATAGCAGATATACAAGCTCATACCGCAGCACGAGCTTGTGGGTCTGCTATTTTTGAAAAATGGTGAAAATGTGGCCCAAATGATTGAATATATATTCTTTCAGAGCGAACGTTTTTAACTCAAATCTTTGCTTCTGGGTGGGGGGGGGGGGGGTCCCTGGAACAACATATTTTCAGATGGGGCTCGGCGGCCAATTACATATATTTGTGGGGGTCCTTCACATGAAAATGTTTGAAAAACGACTGACATGGGGTTTTTCAGAAAAGATTTATATTTTGTAGAATCGGTCTCGGTCGAAGTGGGTTAAGCGCTGGGTGTGTGTGTGTGTGTGTGCGTGTGTGTGTGTGTGTGTGCACACCTGTCTGGCATCCATTCTGGCCTAATTTACTGTATGGTCGTCATGCACCCAAAACTGTAGAAGTGGCTATTTTGGGCACAACGGCTGGCTGTCTCTCACTGAACCCTCCTTCAGTTATACCAACCAACCAACCAACCAACCAACCTCCTCCACTGTACCTCACGGTGCCAGGACTGGCCTCACTACAATGCATGGCCCACTTTACAGAGTGGCAAATAGATGCTGCGAACGCAGCCAGATTTATTTGGGTGCAGCAACACACATCCATGTTGTGCCTTTGTCTACAGTCCAAGCAGCCAACTGTGTGTGTATATATATATATATATATATATATATATATATATATATATATATATATATATATATATATATATACATAGATCGTAGAGTAATACAAGGATAGATTCCCAACCGTTCGCCTGCTATCGCCTATTATCGGCAGTAGTCGCCAGTAGGGTCACATTGACACATAATGCACTTCCGTAAAATCCGTCTGGCTTTCACCCGCTGTTAACCCATTCTGACCTGAGATCAGATTCATACGAGGTTTCCACTGGACACACACTGGTCTGATGAACCCATTCTGACCTGAGATCAGATTCTAAAAATGTCAGTCGTTCTTCGATTTTTCAAAAATAGCAGAACTACAAGCTCGTAGCGCGCCACTCGGTGGCTCGCTATGAGCTTGTAGATCTGCTATTTTTCAATAGCTAAAGCATAACATGATGCTAACACAAAAACGGGTTCCCGGTCAGAATGGGTTAAAGTGTACTGTAAGCCAGTCAGCTCCAGGCGAGCCTGTGGGCTCCATTACATTAGAATAACTATAACACATACACACCAGGATATTATAGGTTTTGGTTTTCATACAAAATGTGTCGTCTTTAGAGTGGGGATCAATGTCTGCTCGTTGTCGTCGTGTCTGTTTGTACAGAACACCACCAAAGGACCAAAAAAATAATTATGCCTTTTTCATCCATGTTATTTCAGCATATCTCATCGCTGAGATTCAACTTGTTGTGTTTCCTCTTCTCTCTTTCAAATGAATCTATATCAAACGTAATCCATTTAAAATGGGCTAATATAGCGAAGCCAACCTTGGCAGAGAATAAAGAGGTATTTATCTGCTAGTCTCCACCATGTGCAGTTGGAGATGAATAGACTCTGACTCTGTTAACCCATTCTGACCTGAGATCAGATTCACACGAGGTTTCCACTAGGACACACACTGGTCTGATTAACCCATTCTGACCCGAGATCAGATTTAAAAAAATGTCAGTCGTTCTTCGATTTTTCAAAAATAGCAGACCTACAAGCTCATAGCGCGCCACTCGGTGGCGCGCTATGAGCTTGTAGATCTGCTATTTTTCAATAGCTAAAGCATAACATGATGCTAACACCAAAATGGGTTCCCGGTCAGAATGGGTTAAAAAGTACCAAAGTTTAAGTGAAATAGGGAGGGGGGATTTTAACCAATTTTGGGCGGGAACCCCTTTTGTTGTTTTAAAGAATCACGTTATCATAGCCTACTTTAAGCTATTGAAAAATAGCAGATCTACAAGCTCGTAGCGCGGTACCGAGTGCCGCGCTATATGAACTTGTTGTAGGTCTGCTGTTTTTTTGAAAAATCGTGAAAATGTGCCTCAAATCTTTGAATATATATATATTCATACAGAGTGAACAGTTTAACTCAAATCTTTGCTTCTGGGGGGAAGGGGGTCCCTGGAACAACACATTTTCAGATGGGGGGGGTCGGTGGGCCAATTATATATAATTGTTGGGGGTCCTTGACATGAAATATTGAGCACCACTGATGCAGAAACATGAGGTTTTTCTGAAAACTGTCAGGATTGATAGAAGATTTTATTTCTTAAATCAGGTCTAAATGGGTTAACTTCACTCAGACGGACCTGCTGGAGCTGATGAAAGAAATAAGTCTTCACTGCTCTGGCTTCGCTGGACTATATTTCACACTGCAGTGCTGTTTGGTGAGCGAGCTGAGCTGTACAGTACAGTACAGTACAGTACAGTACAGTACAGTACAGTACAGTACAGTACAGTACAGTACAGTACAGTACAGTACAGTACAGTACGGATCATTGTCTCCAAGTTAACCACTGCTGTTGTTTTTGGCAGCAAAATTTTGATTTTAGTGTCAGTCATTTAGTCTCTTGAAAGTGCTCATTCTATCTCAATGGGATAGTTACAATGTTTGGAACTATAGCCCATAGGCACCCGCTTTGTCTCAATGGGATAGTTCCAATGTGTGGAACTATAGCCCATAGCACCCCGCTTTGTCTCAATGGGATAGTTCCAATGTGTGGAACTATAGCCCATAGCACCCCGCTTTGTCTCAATGGGATAGTTCCAATGTGTGGAACTATAGCCCATAGCACCCCGCTTTGTCTCAATGGAATATAGTTCCCATGTTTGGAACTATAGCCCATAGCACCCCGCTTTGTCTCAATGGGATAGTTCCAATGTGTGGAACTATAGCCCATAGCACCCCGCTTTGTCTCAATGGGATAGTTCCAATGTGTGGAACTATAGCCCATAGCACCCCGCTTTGTCTCAATGGGATAGTTCCAATGTGTGGAACTATAGCCCATAGCACCCCGCTTTGTCTCAATGGAATATAGTTCCCATGTTTGGAACTATAGCCCATAGCACCCCGCTTTGTCTCAATGGGATAGTTCCAATGTGTGGAACTATAGCCCATAGGCACCCGCTTTGTCTCAATGGGATAGTTCCAATGTGTGGAACTATAGCCCATAGCACCCCGCTTTGTCTCAATGGGATAGTTCCAATGTTTGGAACTATAGCCCATAGGCACCCCTCTTTGTCTCAATGGGATAGTTCCAATGTGTGGAACTATAGCCCATAGGCACCCCGCTTTGTCTCAATGGGATAGTTCCAGTGTGTGGAACTATAGCCCATATTAGGCACCCCGCTTTGTCTCAATGGGATAGTTCCAGTGTTTGGAACTATAGTCCATAGCACCCAGCTTTGTCTCAATGGGATAGTTCCAGTGTTTGGAACTATAGCCCATAGGCACCCCGCTTTGTCTCAATGGGATAGTTACAATGTGTGGAACTATAGCCCATAGCAGCACCCCGCTTTGTCTCAATGGGATAGTTCCAATGTGTGGAACTATAGCCCATAGGCATCCTTTTGTCTCAATGGGATAGTTCCAATGTTTGGAGCTATAGCCCATAGCACCCCGCTTTGTCTCAATGGGATAGTTCCAGTGTTTGGAACTATAGTCCATAGCACCCAGCTTTGTCTCAATGGGATAGTTCCAGTGTTTGGAACTATAGCCCATAGCCTCTTCATCAGTGTCACCGATGAAGACGTTGAAGACGTAAAACCCACTGCGCGAAAAGCATGGAATACGGATGCGGTGTATATTACAGGAAACCCCCGTTAAACTTTACAACAAACTCCCGTAAACTCCCGAATTGTACCATCATCACACCTGTACGTTACCGTATATTAACTCTATATATGCTGCTGAACTCGAGGTTTACGGGGTAAAAAATACAGTGACCCATAATTGCCCGTTAACTAAAAACTACGAAGCCGTTCATCTCGGTGTGTTCAGACATTTATAACAGCAGGTTTCCACCCGACAGAATAAAGGACATGCAGGGGAGTGAAGCTAATCAGATGTCTAATGGTCTGTCACTTCCAGTCTCCATCACCACTACCCAGACATATGGACCGGCTTCGATCAAGAGACGTGTGCGTGCGTGAGTGCGTGTCCGTGCGTCCTTGCGTGCTTGCGTGCGTGCGTGTCTGTGCGTGTATACGCATACATGCACTCACTTGCATGCACTGTGTTCTTATATCAGTGTGCATAATATGCAAAAGAGTGTCCATCATTTCAACCTGTGTGTGCCTGTGCGCATGCATGTGTGTGCGCATGCATGTGTGTGTGTGCATGCGCCAGGCGGATATGGTATCTTTCATTGTATCAGTGTCACGCACACACACACACACTAAGCTACGCACGCGCACGCACGCACGAGCGCAGACGCACGCACGCACGCACATGCTCAGAAACACTCGCAGACTCTTCCTTGTATAATCAACAGGGTTGCTTGACACTCACGGCTGCAAAACCCTCTTCGTTGCATTTCCTGGATGGATGTGTCTCTCTCGGTAAATGCTTTGTTAAATCTACTAACCGTATTCCAGTGACATCATCGATGGGGGAAAACTGCAGGCTTTCTAGTCCTGAAAAGTTGCAATGTGAAAATGGAAGGCATCGGTTCTCACGATAATGAAAATGTAAACATTTTTGTAAAAAATTATCTTGTTTAAAAAATAATCTGCCTAATGATGATGTCACTGGAAGACGGTTTCTAAACTGCCCACAGCCCTCCTATGAGACACAGACTGAGTAGGAAAGAATCGTGCCATTTTATCATGATTATCAGTGAGGACCTATGAAGATAGGTTGAAAAGTGGTGAAGTGGTCCTTTAATTAACATCTACTACTCTGGCTTCTGTGAGCATCCCAGACCGTTTTTAAAGTTTAAAGTTTTTACAGGCAGAGATGTGTGTGGGGTTTGTATATAGCTCTGTTGTCTGTGTAGTTTCTCTGAATAAGTAACTGACTGCTTGCTCATGCCTGTGATTGATTGCAAGCTATAATGCAATTATTCAAATCAACGTTTCTTGGCAAATTCTTGGTTTTGTCTCTTAAATTTACCGCCTGAGTGCACTATCGTCATCATCACATTTCAGTGTCATTTCGCGAGGTAATTTACTTTGTTGGGAATTAATTCCTTATCCCTGCAGTGTGTATCTCTATCATGCTCTGTGTGTGTGTGTGTGTGTGTGTGTGTGTGTGTGTGTGTGTGTGTGTGTGTGTGTGTGTGTGTGTCTGTGTGTGTCATGTGTGCGTGTGCGTGTGTGTGTGTGCGCGTGTGCGTGTGCGCGTGCATTTAAAACCGATTCTGGGATAAGGATTCAGGTTGGGATTTAGGATTTGACATTCTAGAGGTCATATTAGAGGTATAGGGGTTGGAATTACAGCGTGAAACATGCTTTTACACTTTAGTTGAGTGCCGTGGTGTCACGCACTGAAAAACAGCCCGTCAATATATGCTCAATGTGTCGCCTTGCGTGTTGCGTGTTGCGTGCGTGCGCGCATGCATGTGTGCATGGTGAGTGTATTGACCAGTTTCTCCAAGGGTGGTTCAGTGCTCTATAAGCACTCATTAGTGACTATACACTTCTCAATGACTGTGTGTGTGTGTGTGTGTGTGTGTGTGTGTGTGTGTGTGTGTGTGTGTGTGTGTGTGTGTGTGTGTGTGTGTGTGTGTGTGTGTGTGTGTGTGTGTGTGTGTGTGTGTGTGTGTGTGTGTGTGTGTGTGTGTGTGTGTGTGTGTGTGTGGGTGCGTGCGTGCGCGTGTGTGTCGTGCACGCAAATGAAGTGCTAATGGAGAGAGAAAGCAATTAATCTCTGCTTCCTCTCAAAGTGCCATTTCCCCTTCCAACCCTTTGTTTCCAACCCTTTGTCTTCTCTTTCATAATTAAATCTGGTTTTATTTTCTGCTTTCTTTTTCTCCCCCTCGGCGATCCTCTCTCTCTGTTTCTCACAGCACTAATTGGGCAACAATCTAAAGTGTATTTTGAACCATTCACATAAGACTATGGCCGAGTCATGGGCCCTCGACGTACGGTATACAACAGGAGAAAAGCCCTGGATGGAGTCTGTCTAGCGAGAAACCTTCGTCCCTTATGTGGTCATGAAGGGTTGTTAATTATATCCGTGCCGTCTGAATGGCAGCCTCTGGTGGACATTCCCCCATTCCCGGCATCCATAATGAGACGCCTGTTTTACATCACACCACTCAACTCATGAGCCAATCACAGTTTAGGTGTGACCAGGGGGGGGGGGGCAGTCAGACAGATATTTTGTGAAGCCACTGAGGAAATCGGGATTCCCTGAAAGTTCATATAATGGCCTGTTGTGGCGCTGTCATTGGGCCCAGAAAAACCCATAGCCCCATAGAGTACCATGTATTTCGGCCCAACTTCACCTAGACTGTATTACCTTAAAGGGACATTTCACCCTTTTTGCAAAAAAATATATGTTAATGACGTTTAGGAGCTTTAGAACACTTTCCTGGGGGTCTTTATGTGTGTAATATGTGGTTTTTGATATTTTAGATTGTAGCAGTGAGCCTGTTGTCTCTGATGTCATGGACACTGGGCTCACTTCCTTCCTGGACTACATGTTGTCTCAGTAAGACAGCTCTCCCCCCTATCCACAAGGAGGAGCAGTGCACCAAAGAATTATGGGAATTGTAGTCCAGGAAGGTAGTGAGACCAGTGTCCATGACATCAGAGACACCGTGCTCACTGCTACAATCTAGAATATCTAAAACCACATATTACACACATAAAGACCCCCAGGAAAGTGTTCTAAAGCTTCTAAACGTCATTAACATATATGTTTTTGCAAAAAGGGTGAAGTGTCCCTTTAAGAAACTGGGTACAAAATTTGGGGTCAGAAGATGGAATTATTACATAATAATAGTGCTGCTTAAAGAATTGTAATGAGACTACAGGGCTCTTCCCTGCATGGGACTATAATTCAATAATTCATTATTACGGGTTGTTAATAATGACTGTCACGTTCTGAAGAGAATCAAACCTATATATATTGTAGAAATTCGGTTCAAATCATTTGCCATGCTGTAAATATTCCCATCTGGTTGTGCATGTGCAGTGATTTCCCATGGGAAGGATATTGTAATAAAGGATTCCACTGTGGGCCCCCATGCAGTTTCCTATTATCGTTATTATTTGCACAGGAGTCCATCTCAATGGGATTCTTCCATTGTGTTTTAAAGCTTGTAACGTAAGCGTTCTGTATTTCATGTCACTCACAGACGCAGACAGTAACGTCCCCAGTGATAGTATACAGTAAGTGTATACAGTCCGAACATCGCACGTTTTATCCAAACCAGGGAGACCTCCGTAGATTTCAAGTTATGCAGCTTTTTGAGTGTTGCAACCACTCCCTTACGGAGCTATGTGTGTAAGGACAGGAAAGGTACTATGTTTACCCAGGGTAACTGGACTAAGGAAAGGAAAGGTACTATGTTTACCCTGCAGGGTAACTGGACTAAGGAAAGGAAAGGTACTATGTTTACCCAGGGTAACTGGACTAAGGAAAGGAAAGGTACTATGTTTACCCAGGGTAACTGGACTAAAGGAAAGGAAAGGTACTATGTTTACCCAGGGTAACTGGACTAAGGAAAGGAAAGGTACCATGTTTACCCAGGGTAACTGGACTAAGGAAAGGAAAGGTACTATGTTTACCCAGGGTAACTGGACTAAGGAAAGGAAAGGTACTATGTTTACCCAGGGTAACTGGACTAAGGAAAGGAAAGGTACTATGTTTACCCAGGGTAACTGGACTAAGGAAAGGAAAGGTACTATGTTTACCCAGGGTAACTGGACTAAGGAAAGGAAAGGTACTATGTTTACCCAGGGTAACTGGACTAAAGGAAAGGAAAGGTACTATGTTTACCCAGGGTAACTGGACTAAAGGAAAGGAAAGGTACTATGTTTACCCAGGGTAACTGGACTAAAGGAAAGGAAAGGTACTATGTTTACCCAGGGTGACTGGACTAAAGGAAAGGAAAGGTACTATGTTTACCCAGGGTAACTGGACTAAGGAAAGGAAAGGTACTATGTTTACCCAGGGTAACTGGACTAAGGAAAGGAAAGGTACTATGTTTACCCAGGGTAACTGGACTAAGGAAAGGAAAGGTACTATGTTTACCCAGGGTAACTGGACTAAAGGAAAGGAAAGGTACTATGTTTACCCAGGGTAACTGGACTAAGGAAAGGAAAGGTACTATGTTTACCCAGGGTAACTGGACTAAGGAAAGGAAAGGTACTATGTTTACCCAGGGTAACTGGACTAAAGGAAAGGAAAGGTACTATGTTTACCCTGCAGGGTAACTGGACTAAGGAAAGGAAAGGTACTATGTTTACCCTGCAGGGTAACTGGACTAAGGAAAGGAAAGGTACTATGTTTACCCAGGGTAACTGGACTAAAGGAAAGGAAAGGTACTATGTTTACCCAGGGTAACTGGACTAAGGAAAGGAAAGGTACTATGTTTACCCAGGGTAACTGGACTAAGGAAAGGAAAGGTACTATGTTTACCCAGGGTAACTGGACTAAAGGAAAGGAAAGGTACTATGTTTACCCAGGGTAACTGGACTAAGGAAAGGAAAGGTACTATGTTTAATCCACCGCCTTTACTCAGCCAGAGGGAGGTGAACGGTTGCACAATCCGTTCTAGGATCGCTAAAGAAGGAAAGAGTTAGAAAAAATAAATCAGCGATCCGGTTTTGATATCAATAAATGAAGCTTATCAGATGGAACGTTATACGCCAGAAGCAGTACATTATTTAGTTTAGAGAAATATTCCTTTGAAAGCTTTCATAATAATAGGCCTAATATATAATATTCAAAGCAATATTCAAATAGCCCACAATGTGTTATATAGGGTTCAAGTGCTTGATCGACAGATTCTGATGCTATGTGTAAGTGCTAGTTTGTCAACTTTCGACCTTTTGTCTCAAACAAACAAACAAACTCACTGATGCACCCATTCTGTGGGTTTAGGTGCACGCAGTATGAAGAATGTCATTGTCCACTTGTTACATTCATTTGCTTTGCTTTTATTTCACGTAAACTGCATGGTACAAATATTTTCCATGTTACTGGTAAAAACCATGTATCCACAAAGTGCATGAATTTCCCCACACAGGCTGTCCATAATTAAGCCCTAGGCCTGGAGGCGTGCCCGTCTATGCCCAACCCACTAACCCAATTAACCAATTAGCTTCAGCATATTCTTGGCTAAATAATAACAGAAATAATAATCAAAAAACACAGTGAATTGGCTTCTACACTATGGATTACTATTGCAGAATGAGTGGCCCAGGAAATTAATCATGCATTT
>NC_137871.1:44742994-44757994 GCF_963924005.1 Protomyctophum bolini
CTGTGGATGAATGTGTGTGTGAATGGGTGAATGTAATGCACAGTATATGTACAGTAAAGGTCTGTGGATGAATGTGTGTGTTAATGGGTGAATGTAATGCACAGTCTATCTAAAGGTCTGTGAATGAATGTGTGTGTTAATGGGTGAATGTAATGCACAGTATATGTAAAGGTGTGTGGATGAATGTGTGTGTGAATGGGTGAATGTAATGCACAGTATATGTACAGTAAAGGTGTGTGGATGATTGTGTGTGTTAATGGGTGAATGTAATGCACAGTCTATCTAAAGGTGTGTGGATGAATGTGTGTGAAGGGGTGAATGTAATGCACAATCTATATTATGTAAAGATCTATATCTTTATCTTGGATATAAAGGCGCTATATATAAATTAGGTTTAGGTTTATTTATTTAGCATGTAGTACAAAAAATAGACAATAACATATCAAAGAAACAAAAATACAATGCAAGGAAAGGAAAGGAAGAAGCCAGAAGGCTTATATGGATTCCTTTCCTGAAGGAAGAGGTCATTGGTTTAAACAGATTAAAAGTTCATAAAGAACAGTACATAAATCTACAAGTTGTCAAAGGGGGGGGGGGCAGCTGTGCAGTAAAGAAATAAAAACACAGACTGCACAAAAAACAGAAATAAACAATACAACAACAAACACACAAAAGAAAAGACAACGCATCAAGGTAAAACAGAGAGGTAATCTACAGAGAGGAAAAAATAAGATATTTTCTTTAGATGTTTTTTGAATATTGGCAAGGATAATGAGGATTTAAGTGAAGCATCCATTTACCATTTCCCCCAGCCATCTTTGCAAGCTCAGGACGAACGTTTCCAGTGATCTGTCCTGCACGAGGAATTATTCTGGCTTACAAAAGTCTAATATGAGCCGAACAGAACGGTCATGTTTTCATTATGTTCCTGATGTTCAGTGCAGCCTAAAATACAATTAAATAAATAGTAAAAATGTCATTATGGTGATTCGTGACAGCCCCAAACTATGGGGTGACCAGATGTCCCTCTTTGCGTGGGACAGACAGTCCCTCATTTCCAAGACCTTTTCAGGCGTCCCACAAATTGAGACCCTGTCTGTCCCACATTGTGACTGACAGACATCAGTGTTCAAATGCTTTAATAGGCCTTCTGTTGTAAAGCTCTCCCGTTGTCTCTTCCTGCAAGATGTGTTTTTAAGCCTGTTAAAATATAATTTAAAACATAAAAAATAAAGCATGATTTTAAAACAAAATGTGAGACACCTGCAGAGGAGTTTATGAATGATATTAGCCAATAGGCCATATTATGGTCGAATATGACATCAAGGCATTTAAACAGCTTGTCTTGTATACCTGCAGTGTGTGGAATATTAAAACCCATTCTGACCTGAGATCAGATTCTAAAAATTCTACATCCTGACAGTTTTCTGAAAAAGCTATGTATATGTAAAGCTATATGTCAGTCGTTCTTCGATTTTTCAAAAATAGCAGACCTACAAGCTCGTAGCGCGCCACTCGGTGGCGCGCTACGAGCTTGTAGATCTGCAATTTTTTTTATTTTTTTATTAATAGCAACTATTAAAAAGTAGTAAGTTGCTAACCCGGTACTCCCACACAAGCGATACTTCTGTCCCTCAAATGACCAGTTTGGATCTGGTCACCTTATTTATACCCTAAACTAAAACACATACATCCAGGGTTCCTCATGGGGGCACAGACCCCTGTCAGAAAGGCAGAAAACATAAACACAGTTGTTTCTGTTAAGTGTGTGTGTGTGTGTGTGTGTGTGTGTGTGTGTGTGTGTGTGTGTGTGTGTGTGTGTGTGTGTGTGTGTGTGTGTGTGTGTGTGTGTGTGTGTGTGTGTGTGTGTGTGTGTGTGTGTGTGTGTGTGTGTGTGTGTGTGTGTGTGTGTGTGTGTGTATATACCCTTACCCTTATATACCCTTTTCGCTTCCTATATGATGAATTCCTGTTCTGTTCTTTAACTACATAGAAGTGTCTATTTGTTTGTCTATAAATGTTTTGATGAATTGAACAATGTGGACCCTGTTGTAAACAAGTGTAAGGCTTAATTGGGTCGTCCACTCACAGTTAACAGTCTTTGTATTGAGTTTGTGCTTGAAATGTACTGTAATTCTGCAAACTGTTAATAAAGATTTCAATCAATCAATCAATCAATACATGTATACAATAATAAACGGTATGTAAATATATATATATATATATATATTATTATTTATTATATATTATTTGTTATTTATTAATTCATTTTTAATAATATCTAGTTATTTTATTATCGTTAGTTATTTGTATTACTTAGAACGTAATGATCCCCCAATTTCCAGTGCGATCAGAGCGAGTGGGCACGCAGGTGCGCACGCAGGTGCGGCAATCAGACAGCAGCACTCTGCGGCTGAGCTCCGACAGACAGCAGCACGTTGAGGCTGAGCTCAGACAGTAGTAGTAGTAGTAGACAGTACAGCTCTCGGTCTGCTGAAGTTTGTCAGGTAAAGAAAGTTAACAACTTTCTGCGTGCGTGTGTGGCTGCTCGACAACTGTATAGTTGAACTTATTGCAGACAGTATAGTCGAATCACTTAATTGTGCAAGGAGAGGACTTTATGTAAACACGACGGCGTTTGTAAACACGGCGTTTGTAAACATGACGGCGTTTGTAAACATGACGGCGTTTGTAAACACGGCGTTTGTAAACATGACGGCGTTTGTAAACACGGCGTTTGTAAACATGACGGCGTTTGTAAACATGACGGCGTTTGTAAACACGGCGTTTGTAAACATGACGGCGTTTGTAAACACGTCTCTGCTTTTAAACAAGTCTCTGCGACACGTTTGGACAAATGGAGGAGGTTTCCACCAAGTAAAGACGCTGCCACGGACACTGCTCTCCTCCCTGTCTGCAAGGCGGAATGAATGGGGACACTGCTCTCCTCCCTGTCTGCAAGGCGGAATGAATGAATTACTGAATGTGGAGGTCGGTGTGCTGGACTGTAGAGCTGTTTCATCTGCCCACGGAGGCACAGACACCATCATCACCATCATCATCATCATCACCATCATAACAAGGTATAGCCTAACTTTATTTGTCCGTAGGCCTACTGCAGTGAACAGTGAGCAGTGAAGTCGCTGTGGTTCTGTTTTGGGCCTTCTGCCTCTCTGAACGGGCCTGTGTCACCAGGCTGTAGTGTAGTGTAGACCATGGTGGTCTGCACTGCAGGAGAGGGGGTTCATTTGGTTGTCGTTTAAATGTTGTCCCCCTGGTTGGTCGTATAGACAGGTTGATACGTTGTGGTGAGAACACGTAGAAGTTCCAGCGTGATGTGAATTGGCAATATTGTGGTTACTCTCTCTCTCTCTCTCAATGCTGGCAGAGACACACACACTCACTCACTCACACACACACACACACACACACACACACACACACACACACACACACACACACACACACACACACACACACACACACACACACACACACACACACACACACACACACTCTCTCTCTCTCTCTGAGTTACAGACCCATAAGGGTCCATTTGGTTCCATTTGTACACTCTCAGAGTTACAGACCCCATAAGGGTCCATTTGGTTCCATTTTGTACACTCTCAGAGTTACAGACCCATAAGGGTCCATTTGGTTCCTAACTATCATTTAGCTAGGGGGACCCCCTGGAACTCCCTCAAGGACCCCTGGGGGGTCCCCGGACCCCACTTTGGGAACCAGTGCATTACACAGCCGCGGTATGGCGTTGTATGGTGCTTATATTAGCATACCCCCCCCCCCCCCACCTCCCCCCGGCTCCCTCCTCCCCCCGCCAGGCAACACAGGCCCATTGTGCCCATTGTATGGAAACCGGTCGCACCACCACCACCACAGTGGATTCGAACCCACGACCTCCGCGGTGGGTGGGCGGGTGGGTTGGGTGGGTGGTACGTACCACCGCTCTGCTCCAACCGCAAAGCGCCAAGTTTTACACATCTGTTGGCGGCTGGCTGTTTGGTTTACACCCAGTGACATTCAGAGGTGTGTGTGTGTGTGTGTGTGTGTGTGTGCGTGTGTGATCAAACGGCAGGTTAACCCATTCTGAACGGGAACCCATTTCGGTGTCGGCATCATGTCATGCTTTAGCTATTGAAAAATAGCAGATCTACAAGCTCATAGCGCGCCACCGAGTGGCGCGCTATGAGCTTGTAGGTCTGCTATTTTTGAAAAATCGAAGAGCGACTGACATTTTTTTAGAATCTGATCTCAGGTCAGAATGGGGTTAATCAGACCAGTGTGTGTCCCAGTGGAAACCTCGTATGAATCTGATCTCAGGTCAGAATGGGTTATAATCAGACCAGTGTGTGTCCAGTGGAAACCTCGTATGAATCTGATCTCAGGTCAGAATGGGTTCATCAGACCAGTGTGTGTCCAGTGGAAACCTCGTATGAATCTGATCTCAGGTCAGAATGGGTTAAGCTGTGTGTCCTCGGGGATCTCTTTGCTGTCGCCCTCGCCGTGTGTTCTCTCGGTGTAATAGAAAACAGCGTGTGTGTGTGTGTGTGTGTGTGTGTGTGTGTGTGTGTGTGTGTGTGTGTGTGTGTGTGTGTGTGTGTGTGTGTGTGTGTGTGTGTGTGTGTGTGTGTGTGTGTGTGTGTGTGTGTGTGTGTGTGTGTGTGTGTGTGTGTGTGTGTGTGTGTGTGTGTGTGTGTGTGTGTGTGTGTGTGTGTGTGTGTGTGTGTGTGCGTCCGTGTGCGTCCGTCAGTGTATAAAACAATGAAGTCCTTGTAAAATCCCCCTGTGTGTCCTCTCTCTCTCTCTCTCTCTCTCTGTATCACTTTACCTCTCTCGTCCTATAGAACACTCTCTCTCTCTGGTCTGCAGGGCCTTTCTTCTATCTCTCTCTCTCACACTTCTTTCCCTCCACGGCTCTCGTTCTCTCCTCGTTGCCCTCTCTCTATCCATTTATCATGGTCAGGGAGGCCATCTTATCTTCATAGGAGGCTCTATGGCTTCATTAACCCATTCTGACCTGAGATCAGATTCATACCAGGTTTCCGCACTGGGACACACACTGGTCTGATTATTAACCCATTCTGACCTGAGATCAGATTCTAAAAAAATGTCAGTCGTTCTTCGATTTTTCAAAAATAGCAGACCTACAAGCTCGTAGCGCGCCACTCGGTGGCGCGCTATGAGCTTGTAGATCTGCTATTTTTCAATAGATAAAGCATAACACGATGCTAACACCAAAACGGGTTCCCGTTCAGAATGGGTTAAGGTACAGAACAGAGCGTTGGGGTCACAGTATAGCCTCCAAACCCAGGCTTTCATTTTTTCCTTCGGCGCTACAAGATCGCTACAAGATCTACAAGCTCGTAGCGCGCCACGCCACCGAGTGGCGCGCTACGAGCTTGTAGGTCTGCTATTTTTTGAAAAGAAACGAAGAACGACTGACATAGAAACACAGCTTTTTTTAGAAAACTGTCTGTTTTAATAAAGGATGTTTAAAGGATGTATAAGAAGACATTTTTAGAATCTGATCTCGGGTCAGAATGGGTTAAGAAGCAAACAATTTCTCTTGCTGTGCTGGTCGTGGGTATACTGTAGTGTACTGTACATCAAGGCTTTGGATCGCCTCTTTGTGTAAAGTAAACCGTGAGACCTTTATAATGAACTCTAGACTTTGAACTTCTGATCACTGCCCTTTTGGATTATGTGAGAGATTAAGCCCTGAAACTCTGAATAACCCACTTTGCGCGGGAACTCCTTTTGGTGTTGGCATTATGTTGTGCTTTATAGCTATTGGAAAAATAGCAGATCTACAAGCTCGTAGCGCGCCACCGAGTGGCGCGCTATGAGCTTGTAGGTCTGCTATTTTTGAAAAAAATAGCAGAAATGCTTAGAATCTGATCTCAGGTCAGAATGGGATAATGAAACACACTGGTCTCTGTGGCCTTCGTCAGATACCTGGCCTATATTCTGTTTTTTCTTCTTCACAAATATATACTTGTGTGTTCGAGGGAAAGGTGTGTTGTTTAACCCATTCTGACCTGAGATCAGATTCATACGAGGTTTCCACTGGACACACACTGGTCTGATTAACCCATTCTGACCTGAGATCAGATTCTAAAAATGTCAGTCGTTCTTCGAATTTTTCAAAAATAGCAGACCTACAAGCTCGTATCGCGCCACTCGGTGGCGCGCTACGAGCTTGTAGGTCTGCTATTTTTCAATAGGTAAAGCATAACATGATGCCAACACCAAAATGGGTGCCCGGTCAGAATGGGATAAAAACTAGAGCTGGGACTCGATTAAAAAAAATAATCTAATGAATCAGAGGCTTTGTAGTTAATTAATCTAGATTAATCGCATATCAATATTCAACCTGAGAACAGCGAGAAACCTTTTTTTTTTAATGTTTTTTTGGTATCCCAGTGAATCAATGAATAGTGACTACAGGATACCACTCATTTTCAACATTCTACTGTCCTTAATATACCTGTTGTGTGGAAATAATAATAAAAAGTCACCCCATTCTGTGTTGCCTAGAACTAGAGGTCTGAAAAAAAATGTAGTAACAGTAACAAGTACATCTCAGTGACATCACAAAGCTGTACTTACTTAATATTGTTACTGTTCTTTTGTCAGACCTCCAGTTCTAGGCAACACAAAATGGGGTGACTTTTTATTATTTCCAGTTTTCAGTACTATAGAAAAGCGCCCAGTGAGAAACGTTCCGCGGTGGAAAAAAAGGTGCGATTAATTTATCTGTAGTTAATCGCGATACATTTTTCTGTAGTTAATTCATCTAAATTAATCGCAATTAGTCCCGGCCCTAATAAAAACCACTCTTACAAGTATATGACTTAATTTACATGTGTTGCTGTAAAAGTAACTCCTTACTGCCCACCGTTGATGGACATAAATAAACACATGTCCTCTTGAGAGTGGACTCTGCCCTGGTCTGCCCGCTGCATGGCCCATACTGTACGACTGTACGTCATGTCACTCACATGCATACAGAGTACATTGTTGACCGCTCGCCTGTAGATGCTTATAGTCAGCGTCTGGATAGACTAGAACTCACCTGTAGATGGTTGGTCAGCGTCTGGATAGACTAGGACTCACCTGTAGATGGTTGGTCAGCGTCTGGATAGACTAGAACTCACCTGCAGATGGTTGGTCAGCGTCTGGATAGACTAGAACTCACCTGTAGATGCTTAGTCAGCGTCTGGATAGACTAGAACTCACCTGTAGATGCTTAGTCAGCGTCTGGATAGACTAGAACTCACCTGTAGATGGTTGGTCAGTGTCTGGATAGTCTAGAACTCACCTGTAGATGGTTGGTCAGCGTCTGGATAGACTAGAACTCACCTGTAGATGGTTGGTCAGCGTCTGGATAGACTAGAACTCACCTGTAGATGGTTGGTCAGTGTCTGGATAGACTAGAACTCACCTGTAGATGGTTGGTCAGTGTCTGGATGGACTAGAACTCACCTGTAGATGCTTGGTCAGCGTCTGGATAGACTAGAACTCACCTGTAGATGGTTGGTCAGTGTCTGGATAGACTAGGACTCACCTGTAGATGGTTGGTCAGCGTCTGGATAGACTAGAACTCACCTGTAGATGGTTGGTCAGTGTCTGGATAGACTATAGAACTCACCTGTAGATGCTTGGTCAGTGTCTGGATAGACTAGAACTCACCTGTAGATGCTTGGTCAGTGTCTGGATAGACTAGAACTCACCTGTAGATGGTTGGTCAGTGTCTGGATAGACTAGAACTCACCTGTAGATGCTTGGTCAGTGTCTGGATAGACTAGAACTCACCTGTAGATGGTTGGTCAGTGTCTGGATAGACTAGAACTCACCTGTAGATGGTTGGTCAGTGTCTGGATAGACTAGAACTCACCTGTAGATGGTTGGTCAGTGTCTGGATAGACTAGAACTCACCTGTAGATGGTTGGTCATTGTCTGGATGGACTAGAACTCACCTGTAGATGCTTGGTCAGTGTCTGGATAGACTAGAACTCACCTGTAGATGGTTGGTCAGTGTCTGGTTAGACTAGAACTCACCTGTAGATGGTTGGTCAGCGTCTGGATAGACTAGAACTCACCTGTAGATGGTTGGTCAGTGTCTGGATAGACTAGAACTCACCTGTAGATGCTTGGTCAGCGTCTGGATAGACTAGAACTCACCTGTAGATGGTTGGTCAGTGTCTGGATAGACTAGAACTCACCTGTAGATGGTTGGTCAGTGTCTGGATAGACTAGAACTCACCTGTAGATGGTTGGTCAGTGTCTGGATAGACTAGAACTCACCTGTAGATGCTTGGTCAGTGTCTGGATAGACTAGAACTCACCTGTAGATGGTTGGTCAGTGTCTGGATAGACTAGAACTCACCTGTAGATGGTTGGTCAGTGTCTGGATAGACTAGAACTCACCTGTAGATGGTTGGTCAGTGTCTGGATAGACTAGAACTCACCTGTAGATGCTTGGTCAGTGTCTGGATGGACTAGAACTCACCTGTAGATGCTTGGTCAGTGTCTGGATAGACTAGAACTCACCTGTAGATGCTTGGTCAGTGTCTGGATAGACTAGAACTCACCTGTAGATGCTTGGTCAGCGTCTGGATAGACTAGAACTCACCTGTAGATGCTTGGTCAGTGTCTGGATAGACTAGAACTCACCTGTAGATGCTTGGTCAGTGTCTGGATAGACTAGAACTCACCTGTAGATGCTTGGTCAGTGTCTGGATAGACTAGAACTCACCTGTAGATGCTTGGTCAGCGTCTGGATAGACTAGAACTCACCTGTAGATGCTTGGTCAGCGTCTGGATAGACTAGAACTCACCTGTAGATGCTTGGTCAGCGTCTGGATAGACTAGAACTCACCTGTAGATGATTGGTCAGTGTCTGGATAGACTAGAACTCACCTGTAGATGCTTGGTCAGCGTCTGGATAGACTAGAACTCACCTGTAGATGGTAGGTCAGTGTCTGGATAGACTAGAACTCACCTGTAGATGCTTGGTCAGCGTCTGGATAGACTAGAACTCACCTGTAGATGCTTGGTCAGTGTCTGGATAGACTAGAACTCACCTGTAGATGGTTGGTCGGTGTCTGGCTAGACTAGAACTCACCTGTAGATGCTTGGTCAGTGTCTGGATAGATTAGAACTCACCTGTAGATGGTTGGTCAGTGTCTGGATAGACTAGAACTCACCTGTAGATGCTTGGTCAGTGTCTGGATAGACTAGAACTCACCTGTAGATGGTTGGTCAGTGTCTGGATAGACTAGAACTCACCTGTAGATGCTTGGTCAGTGTCTGGATAGACTAGAACTCACCTGTAGATGGTTGGTCAGTGTCTGGATAGACTAGAACTCACCTGTAGATGGTTGGTCAGTGTCTGGATAGACTAGAACTCACCTGTAGATGCTTGGTCAGCGTCTGGATAGACTAGAACTCACCTGTAGATGCTTGGTCAGCGTCTGGATAGTCTAGAACTCACCTGTAGATGGTTGGTCAGCGTCTGGATAGACTAGAACTCACCTGTAGATGCTTGGTCAGCGTCTGGATAGACTAGAACTCACCTGTAGATGCTTGGTCAGCGTCTGGATAGACTAGAACTCACCTGTAGATGCTTGGTCAGCGTCTGGCTAGACTAGAACTCACCTGTAGATGCTTGGTCAGCGTCTGGATAGACTAGAACTCACCTGTAGATGATTGGTCAGTGTCTGGATAGATTAGAACTCACCTGTAGATGCTTGGTCAGCGTCTGGATAGACTAGAACTCACCTGTAGATGGTTGGTCAGTGTCTGGATAGACTAGAACTCACCTGTAGATGCTTGGTCAGCGTCTGGATAGACTAGAACTCACCTGTAGATGCTTGGTCAGTGTCTGGATAGACTAGAACTCACCTGTAGATGGTTGGTCAGTGTCTGGCTAGACTATAACTCACCTGTAGATGCTTGGTCAGTGTCTGGATAGACTAGAACTCACCTGTAGATGGTTGGTCAGTGTCTGGCTAGACTAGAACTCACCTGTAGATGCTTGGTCAGTGTCTGGATAGACTAGAACTCACCTGTAGATGCTTGGTCAGTGTCTGGATAGACTAGAACTCACCTGTAGATGTTTGGTCAGTGTCTGGATAGACTAGAACTCACCTGTAGATGGTTGGTCAGCGTCTGGATAGACTAGAACTCACCTGTAGATGCTTGGTCAGTGTCTGGATACTAGTCTAGAACTCACCTGTAGATGCTTGGTCAGTGTCTGGATAGACTAGAACTCACCTGTAGATGCTTGGTCAGTGTCTGGATAGACTAGAACTCACCTGTAGATGCTTGGTCAGCGTCTGGATAGACTAGAACTCACCTGTAGATGCTTGGTCAGTGTCTGGATAGACTAGAACTCACCTGTAGATGCTTGGTCAGCGTCTGGATAGACTAGAACTCACCTGTAGATGGTTGGTCAGTGTCTGGATAGACTAGAACTAACCTGTAGATGGTTGGTCAGCGTCTGGATAGACTAGGACTCACCTGTAGATGGTTGGTCAGTGTCTGGATAGACTAGAACTCACCTGTAGATGCTTGGTCAGTGTCTGGATAGACTAGAACTCACCTGTAGATGGTTGGTCAGTGTCTGGATAGACTAGAACTCACCTGTAGATGTTTGGTCAGTGTCTGGATAGACTAGAACTCACCTGTAGATGGTTGGTCAGTGTCTGGTTAGACTAGAACTCACCTGTAGATGGTTGGTCAGTGTCTGGATAGACTAGAACTCACCTGTAGATTAGACACACGGTTGGTTCGTTGGTTGGTTGGCAGGCATTCAAATGCCTCACAAAGCAAGTCGGCCATAACCACTTTCACTCAAAATGAATAAACAAAACTACTTTTTCAACCATGAACTAGTTTATCCAGGGCTTGTTTCTGAAGTGTAGTTGTTTATTTGGTAGTTATTTATTTGGTATAACTACTTCTGTGTCGTCGTTTACAAAAAAAAAGTCTTATTTTTTATTACTGGGCTTTGATGTAAATTCTAAACATAATCGATGCAGCTGCAGAAGTTGTGTTGCTTAAAGGAATGCATATAGTTAATATAATATACTTAAAATATAAGTATACTTATAATATACTTAAAGGAATGCATATAGTTAATATAATATACTTAAAATATAAGTATACTTATAATATACTTAAAGGAATGCATATAGTTAATATAATATACTTAAAATATAAGTATACTTATAATATACTTAAAGGAATGCATATAGTTAATATAATATACTTAAAATATAAGTATACTTATAATATACTTAAAGGAATGCATATAGTTAATATAATATACTTAAAATATAAGTATACTTATAATATACTTAAAGGAATGCATATAGTTAATATAATATACTTAAAATATAAGTATACTTATAATATACTTAAAGGAATGCATATAGTTAATATAATATACTTAAAATATAAGTATACTTATAATATACTTAAAGGAATGCATATAGTTTTTGTGAGCTGTTGCGCAGCTCACAAAAAAAAAACATCCATCGACACGTCGGATGTGCGGCATCGATTTGAACGATCAGCCAAATATGAGTCGTTTGACATCCCTATACTATCAGTGAACAGAGACTAAGTGAATGCCAAGTCAGTGAATATTAAGTGAACATTAGGTGAATAAGATCAGCATGGTGGAGAACTGAACTGCGTGTGTGTGTGTGTGTGTGTGTGTGTGTGTGTGTGTGTGTGTGTGTGTGTGTGTGTGTGTGTGTGTGTGTGTGTGTGTGTGTGTGTGTGTGTGTGTGTGTGTGTGTGTGTGTGTGTGTGTGTGTGTGTGTGTGTGTGTGTGTGTGTGTGTGTGTGTGTGTGTGTGTGTGTGTGTGTGCGGCGTGTGTTCGCAGCATGTGAGTGTAGGCGTTCTTATTATTTTTTCCCCTGCTCGGTGCCCGCACCGCTCGCACGCACATTCTGCTTCGTAGTGTTAGAGGAGACACTTCCACAGATGGTGTGAGTTTCTCTCTGCCCCAAAGAGGTGCCATAAAAAAACCCACCCAAATGTAATGAACTGACCCAGAGACACCCCAAACAGCCAAAACGCACCGCTGAGTTCTGCCTCCTTCAGTCCCAATAGCCTCCGGGTTTCGTCACGCCCTCTGGCTACTTTTCAATGTGGCACCGATTCGAGTTCTCATTCAAATAGACGTTAATTCATTACTAATGGCATATTTAAAAATATATATATTCAAGGATTTACACAAAATGGCTATGCCCGTACCATACTGCGTGTGTGTGTGTGTGTGTGTGTGTGTGTGTGTGTGTGTGTGTGTGTGTGCCCCCGTACCATACTGCAGGTGTGTGTTCACACAGGTGAGGCATGTGTGCGTGCTGAGTGAGTGAGAGGAAACGCTAGACCACATTTTGTCTGTCCGTCAGGTCAGAATAAACCATGTGAAAAGGACATCTATTGTGTGCTGGCGCTTTCTTTCCATTTTATTTTTAACTGTGTGTGTGTGTGTGTGTGTGTGTGTGTGTGTGTGTGTGTGTGCGCGCGGACACACACAGGCCCTTTCCTGGATTGAATGAGTTAACTTCATACTAATGGAAACGACTGCATAATGAACCATTTCTATAGTCAGTTCTTTACTTAAACACGCAGCGTGTTACTTTTCTTTTTAACCTCACTGGAACTCATTCACAGTTCACAGGGGGGGTTGTGTGTGTGTGTGTGTGTGTGTGTGTGTGTGTGTGTGGGGAGGGGGGGGTGGTGAGACACAGAGAGCCTGTTTATGTAAACATTCATCTTGGATAAACTGCTGATACACACACACACACACACACACACACGCACACACACACACACACACACACACACACACACACACACACACGCACATGCACACACACCCCAGCCACTGCACACACAGGGCCGAGGTAATGGCTTCAATCTCTCCTCTCCTCTCCTCTCCTCAATAGATTTATTCCCATGAATACGACACACACACACACACACACACACACACACACACACACACACACACACACACACACACACACACACACACACAGAGAGGCGAGGCTGCTTGTAATTAAGTTCTACACGTGTGAAAATCCAGTTGTGAAGCATTGCTTATGAGATCGGGCTGTTTAACCCCTTCAGGCCTGACGTCGGAGATGTTCTGAATCATGGCGGTTTTCTGAAATCAGTGGTGCTCCATATTGAGTTAATTTTCATTTGCAGATAAACATAGAATTGCAGTTACACTGTAATTACAGTATTCATCATTGACAACTTTAACAAACCTATTCCAGTCCATTCATGAATGTCCATTATTATTATTTGTATTATTATAATTCTTATCCTTATCAGTGTTTTCTATAATCGTTTGTTCCATCTTCGGTGAATTGATCCTCTGGTATCTCAATGTACGTTCATTTTTGGTGCTCAATATTTCATGTCACGGAACCCTGCAAAGATTATTATGTAATTATGTAATTGGCCGCCGACCCCCCCCCATCTGAAAATATGTGGTTCCAGCCGGGACCCCCCCCCCCCCCCCCGACAGAAGCAAAGAGTTACAATTTACAATTTACAATTTAGGCATTTAGCAGACGCTCTTAATCCAGAGCGACTTACATTAAGCAAGAACAAAAAAGCATGGGAATACATCACATAAAAAGCATTTATCATGAAACATGCGTAAGCTAAGAAAGTAACAGTGGAATATCTATAATGAAACTATACATATAAACTATACATCTATAGTTGAGTTAAAAACCGTGAAAGAATATATATATATATATATTCAAAGATGTGAGGCACATTTTCACTGAAGAATGGCAGACCTACAAGCTCGTAAAGGTCTTGTAGGTCTGCTTTTTTGTCTCATTATAGCTAAAGTATAACATTATAATGCTTGAAACACCAAAAGGGGTTCCCGTCCAGAATGGGATAATCACATCGCCCCAAAAGGGAGAGAGCTTACTTAGCATTTAAATAGGCTCCTCCGGTCGGTGTGTTCACGCACACGCCAGCGAGCGTGTGTGTGTGTGTGTGTTCGCGCGCGTACGACATAAATATTGCACTGTGTGTGTGTGTGTGTGTGTGTGTGTGTGTGTGTGTGTACACACACTGCATGTTGGCGATAAAGGCAACATTGTATCGTTCTCCGTGTGCGCGGCAGTGCGTGCGAGAGCGATAAACCCTCGCCTGTGTGTTTGTTCCATGTCGTCCCTCGGCTCATTCATTGTGCTTTTCAATGGAGCCAGTTTATCCCATTCTGACCTGAGATCAGATTCTAAACATGTCTTCTACATCCTGACAGTTTTCCATTCTGACCTGAGATCAGATTCTAAAAATGTTCTTCTAATGTCAGTCGCTCTTCCATTTTTCAAAAATAGCAGACCTACAAGCTCATAGCGCGCCACTCGGTGGCGCGCTATGAGCTTGTAGATCTGCTGTTTTTCAATAGCTAAAGCATAACGTAATGCTATAACACCAAAATGGGGTTCCCGCCCAGAATGGGTTAAAAAGGGATGCTGGGGGAATATCAGAGGAAATTAACAGCGTGTGAATGGCGTGTTCCCGCCGCACTGCCGTCCTCCTCACGGGAGGGGGGGGGGGGGGGATTAATGTACACTATTGAAGAGTGTGTGTGTGTGTGTGTGTGTGTGTGTGTGTGTGTGTGTGTGTGTGTGTGTGTGTGTGTGTGTGTGTGTGTGTGTGTGTGTGTGTGTGTGTGTGTGTGTGTGTGTGTGTGTGTGTGTGTGTGTGTGTGTGTGTGTGTGTGTGTGTGTGTGTGTGTGTGTGCACGCGTGATGTGCGCACGTCCCATATAGCGGGATGTTGCAAGTACAGGTTATGTTCTACTCGCCCCGGAGAACTTTCTGGGACTGTAAATACAAACATGTCATATAATATAGCTCGGGGGTTTGTAGGGGGTCCCTGAGACCATGACCAAAGCATTCCCGGGGGTCCCCAGCATGCAG
>NC_137871.1:44762994-44770494 GCF_963924005.1 Protomyctophum bolini
ACAACATAATGCTTAAAACACCAACAAGGGGTTCCCGCCCAGAATGGGCTAACAACCCCAGTGTTGTACAAGCGTCCGTTTTGGTAAACAGACGCTCCTCAATGCCAAATGGGTCATTACACCACGAACACTGAGGGTGTTTTGTCTGTCTGTGTCTGTCTGTGTGTCTGTGTGTGTGTATGTATGTGCATTCGGTGTGCGCGTATGTGTGCTCACAAAGTCACAATGCACTTGTACAGCAAAATGCCAGTACACTACACTACACTACACACCTCAATGCTGTTTTGTGTGTACACGCACGCTCGTGTGTGTGTGTGTGTGTGTGTGTGTGTGTGTGTGTGTGTGTGTGTGTGTGTGTGTGTGTGTGTGTGTGTGTGTGTGTGTGTGTGTGTGTGTGTGTGTGTGTGTGTGTGTGTGTGTGTGTGTGTGTGTGTGTGTGTGTGTGTGTGTGTGTGCGCGCGCGTGTGCGTGCATTATGAATCAGAGTGCTCTATTGATGAGGACATATGGTGTTTCCATATGGAGGAGTCACGCTCTGTGAAGACTCCATATTGAGGCCAGCAGGCGGTCTCTGAGACTCCTCCAGTCCTCGGGGATATCTCTCCACGCTGTCACTAGTTTAGTCATTTATTTATTGTTTCCTTTTCGTCACTTGTTGTTGTTGTTGTCGTGGAAACCTTGTATGTACAGAACGTTTCACGTAGTCGATCCAATCTAGTTCTTATTTAGTGAAAGGAATGGTTAATAATGGGGCATAAATAAACCACATACTTTGAGACCCTGCGTAGCTTTTCGTCTACATTTATATTTTCATTAATTACTTAATTGATATTTGTTTCTGTTCTTTTTTCACCTAAACATCATCATTGATGTTCATTGTTCAGTCTTGCAATGCCATTGGTCATGATATTTGCATATAAATCCCCCCCCCCTCCCCCACACACAGAGGCAGAAATTCACCCAACTTCAAAAACTCTGGACTGAATTCTTTACCCCTTAACCTTTGACCCTGAGAAAAGTAATTAAAGTGCCTGTAATATACATTATTGAGATCATTAGAATGTCTAGAACACGTACATTTATTATTGTCAAAGATATCCCCCAAATGTAAATTATTAATTTATCATTATTATTATTTTAATAATTATAAATGTGCATACAATTTGCATAAAACCTATTTTTTATCAATTTTCTCTACAGATCCTAGTAGTACAAAGTATAGTAGTAAGGTTGAAATCTCTTTTTTGCAAGTATAAATATATCTGGGTCTTACAGGGTTAAATATATCTGGGTGTTGCAGGGTTAAATATATCCTACATAAATATGTAGCATTGAGACTAGCTGTGACTCTGTCCATGGTGCTGAAATCATGTTGTAGCATTGAGACTAGCTGTGACTCTGTCCATGGTGCTGAATTCATGTTGTAGCATTGAGACTAGCTGTGACTCTGTCCATGGTGCTGAAATCATGTTGTAGCATTGAGACTAGCTGTGACTCTGTCCATGGTGCTGAAGTCATGTTGTAGCATTGAGACTAGATGTGACTCTGTCCATGGTGCTGAAATCATGTTGTAGCATTGAGACTAGCTGTGACTCTGTCCATGGTGCTGAAGTCATGTTGTAGCATTGAGACTAGCTGTGACTCTGTCCATGGTTCTGAAATAATGTTGTAGCATTGAGACTAGCTGTGACTCTGTCCATGGTGCTGAAATCATGTTGTAGCATTGAGACTAGCTGTGACTCTGTCCATGGTGCTGAAGTCATGTTGTAGCATTGAGACTAGCTGTGACTCTGTCCATGGTGCTGAAATCATGTTGTAGCATTGAGACTAGCTGTGACTCTGTCCATGGTGCTGAAGTCATGTTGTAGCATTGAGACTAGCTGTGACTCTGTCCATGGTGCTGAAATCATGTTGTAGCATTGAGACTAGCTGTGACTCTGTCCATGGTGCTGGAATCATGTTGTAACATTGAGACTAGCTGTGACTCTGTCCATGGTGCTGAAATCATGTTGTAGCATTGAGACTAGCTGTGACTCTGTCTATGGTGCTGAATTAATGTTGTAGCATTGAGACTAGCTGTGACTCTGTCCATGGTGCTGAATTCATGTTGTAGCATGGAGACTAGCTGTGACTCTGTCTATGGTGCTGAATTAATGTTGTAGCATTGAGACTAACTGTGACTCTGTCCATGGTGCTGGAATCATGTTGTAACATTGAGACTAGCTGTGACTCTGTCCATGGTGCTGGAATCATGTAGCATTGAGACTAGCTGTGACTCTGTCCATGGTGCTGAATTAAATGTTGTAGCATTGAGACTAGCTGTGACTCTGTCTATGGTGCTGAATTAATGTTGTAGCATTGAGACTAGCTGTGACTCTGTCCATGGTGCTGAAATCCTGTTGTATCATTGAGACTAGCTGTGACTCTGTCCATGGTGCTGGAATCATGTTGTAACATTGAGACTAGCTGTGACTCTGTCCATGGTGCTGGAATCATGTAGCATTGAGACTAGCTGTGACTCTGTCCATGGTGCTGAAATCATGTTGTATTGAGACTAGCTGTGACTCTGTCCATGGTGCGGAAATCATGTTGTATTGAGACTAGCTGTGACTCTGTCCATGGTGCGGAATTCATGTTGTAGCATTGAGACTAGCTGTGACTCTGTCCATGGTGCTGAAGTCATGTTGTAGCATTGAGACTAGCTGTGACTCTGTCCATGGTGCTGAAATCATGTTGTAGCATTGAGACTAGCTGTGACTCTGTCCATGGTGCTGAAATCATGTTGTAGCATTGAGACTAGCTGTGACTCTGTCCATGGTGCTGAATTCATTTAGCATTGAGACTAGCTGTGACTCTGTCCATGGTGCTGAAATCATGTAGCATTGAGACTAGCTGTGACTCTGTCCATGGTTCTGAAATAAAGTTGTAGCATTGAGACTAGCTGTGACTCTGTCCATGGTGCTGAAATCATGTTGTAGCATTGAGACTAGCTGTGACTCTGTCCATGGTGCTGACATCATTTCAGCACCATGGACAGAGTCTTTGAGCCCATCACTATACCATGTACCGGTACGTACAAATGAACGATTACTGTCGCAAACAGCTAGATTTCCTTAACTCCATGGGGAGAAAGAGAGCCTGTGAAATAATAATACTACAAATGTAATTTTAGCCAATAACATGACATGCACAGAAAGGTACAAGGACACATGTGGAGATGCACAGGCACGCACGTACGCACGCACGTGCGCGCACGCACACACGCACGCTGTGTCCTGAGAGCCTCATTGCTGAATGTGATTTTATTCGAAGTGGCTTAATGGTGCCATATTGTGTCCATCCCCCCCGCCTCCCCCACACACGGCACACACACACACACACACACACACACAAACGTAGACGTGCACGCACACACGTGCATGCCTGCCTGCTCAGCATACATGTGCACATACACATGTAGACTTAACCCACAACCCACAACACACAACAGAGTTACATTCTCTGGTGAGTGGAGATTCAGTGATGTCTCTCACACACACACACGACCGTACACACGTGTGCATGCACACACACGTGCACTGTTCCGCTCCCGTCATCCATCATGACACCTTGTCTCATTTGGACACACTCTGTGTCACCTCGTCTGTCTACTTTCATTTATGCTCTTTTCCTCAGATGGGTCTTCTGTGAATTTCATTTCAAAGCATTGTGTGTGTGTGTGTGTGTGTGTGTGTGTGTGTGTGTGTGTGTGTGTGTGTGACGTATGTGTGCGCGCGACTAGACTAAAATGTCAGGAAGGGGACTAGTGGACAAGAGAGATCCAGTATTTAGTAATTTTACACTTCAGGGTTGCAGTAGCCGATCTACAAGCTCACTTCGCTCCATGCAATGCGTTTCATTCCTATATATGACTAAACTAAAACAGAAACGATCTGTCTCAGTGCTTCACCTGTTTGTGACTCGATGAGATAATGTTGACTTGATAAGATAATGAGTTGATGAAGGTGAAGGGAGGAGGCTGCAGTGATTAGCTGTCTGTGTGCAGAGTTGGCTGGCTAGCTGATAGATCTGTTTACTGTGTAGCTGCAGCTCTCTCTCTCTGTGTGTGTGTGTGTGTGTGTGTGTGTGTTTAGGTAATTGTAAGGTCTAGTATGTAATCTAGCCTGACTACCAATCAACTGATTGATGCTCCCCCGCTGAATGCTGAACAATGGCCATCGATTTTCTTTTTTTTTCTTGCCTTGTCTTGTGTGTGTGAGAGAGACACTGTGTGTGTGTGCATGTGTAACACTGTGTGTGTGTGTGTGTGTGTGTGTGTGTGTGTGCGTGTGTAACACTGTGTGTGTGCGCATGTGTGACACTGTGTGTGTGTGTGTGTGTGTGTGTGTGCGCATGTTTGTGAGAGACACTGTGTGTGTGTTTGTGTGAGACACTGTGTGCGCATGTGTAACAATGTGTGTGTGCGCATGTGTGACACTGTGTGTGTGTGTGTGTGCGCATGTTTGTGAGAGACACTGTGTGTGTGTTTGTGTGAGACACTGTGTGCGCATGTGTAACAATGTGTGTGTGCGCATGTGTGACACTGTGTGTGTGTATGCGCATGTGTGTGAGAGACACTGTGTGCGCATGTGTAACAATGTGTGTGTGCGCTTGTGTGACACTGTGTGTGTGTGTGCATGTGTTTGAGAGACACTGTGTGCGTGCATGCTCGTTTCTCTCTCTCTCTCTCTCTCTCTCTCTCTCTCACATCACTATCTCCCTTCTCTCCTCTGTCTCTCAGCCTTAGTAGTAGTAGGAGGACCACACAGTACGTTTTTCTTCTTTTTTTTTTAAGGAAAATCCATATCTCTTTCCCCAGATTATCACCCTGGTCCTCTCAGTAATTGAGGCAGGCTCTGCCCGCTCGGCGGGATGGTATTGGAATACGATGTGCTCTGAAATGGAGTCATGGAGAGTCCTATTTAGCTGGAGGTGACACTTAACCCATTCTGAACGGGAACCCGTTTTGGTGTTAGCATCATGTTATGCTTTAGCTATTTAAAAATAGCAGATCTACAAGCTCATAGCGCGCCACCGAGTGGCGCGCTACGAGCTTGTAGGTCTGCTATTTTTTGAAAAATCGAAGAACGACTGACATTTTTTAGAATCTGATCTCAGGTCAGAATGGGTTCATCAGACCAGTGTGTGTCCAGTGGAAACCTCATATGAATCTGATCTCAGGTCAGAATGGGTTAACCTGTTCCAGACGGGAAACCCCTTTTGGGTGTTTCAAGCATTATGTCATGCTTTATAACTGTTGAAAAATAGCAGATATACAAGCTCGTAGTGTGAGGTTTTTTAAACCTTGAAAATGTGACATAAATCTTTGAATATATATTCTTTCAACGTTTTTAACTCAAATCTTTGCTTCTGGGGGGGTCCCTGGAACAACATATTTTCAGATAGACATATATTTTTGGGGGTCCTTGACATGAAAATGTTAGAACGACTCAAATAATTATAGAACCATAGGGGTTTTCAGAAAACCGTTAGAAGACGTTTTCTTTTGGTAGACTCTGCCTCAGGTCTAAAGGGGTTAAACCGCCCTGATAACCTCACTGTGGCTTTTTATACTCGCTGGTAAAAAGGCACACAATTAATTTTTAACAAGGACAGGGCCCTGGATTTGGACTGAGGGGGAAATGGAGTGTAAAAGTGAGTAAGACTTACCTTGCAAAATTGTCTGCAGACTTTGGCATGCAGGGCAGGCACACTTTAGATGAAGTGAAATCATCAGCGTCCATCAGTGGTTTTCGGTGGACAAAGCAGTCACTGTTCTAAGACACTGCGTTCTGTCGCCATAGGCTTGATTTATGCTGCGGCGTGTGGGCCGTTCCCAACGGGTGGCTGGCGTCCCCCTTAGAGATAGAGGGTGAGAAGGTCAGTCACGCGGGAGAGACTCGGAGTGGAACCACCGCTGCTCCTTCGCCTGGAAAGGAGCCAGCTGAGGTGGTTCGGGGCATCTGGTTAGGATGCTTCTGGGGTCATTGCAGATACATACATACTATATCTAATCAAAGCAGAAATGTTCCATGGAGTCAAGCATATATATACCATAGACTGTAAAATAATATGGACAAAGCGTTCCGCAGGTCTAACATGAACATACAATGAATCCTGTCAGTCCTTGCAATGGAAGTCGCCATCTTTCTAGATCCGTTTGGGCCCAGCTGGCCCATTGGCTGGCCCAGACAACGAGGCGGGAGTTCCCCCCTTCTTCTTTGTTGGTTTTTATTTTGACTCAAGTGGGTGGGGGATCCCGTTCATAGACTGTAACGGTAGCCACGCCCCTCAGAACATGCGCGACTTTATGGTAATTTATTTTATTAATGGGACCATAATTTTCCAAAAAGAATATTATGACATTAGAAATGAGACTTTAAACTAGTGACTGGAAGCAGAAAGTATTCATGACCATGTTTATTAAGGTAATACAGTCTAGGTGAAGTTGGGCCAAAATACATGGACTTCTTTGGGGCTATGGGGTTTTTTGAGCAGAATGACAGACAGCGCCACAACAGGCCATTATATGAACTTTAATTTCCTTAGTGGCTTCACAAAATATCTGTCTGACTGCCCCCCTGATATACACAGATGTGTAGGAGTCTGTCTGTCTGTCTGTCTGTCTGTCTGTCTGTCTGTCTGTCCTCTCTCACACTCGTACCCAAAGGTCACATCCTACTCGCAGCAACACAGGGTATTCAGAACATGAGTCATTAAATGCTGTGTGCATTTTATATTTTGTAATGCTTAATAACCCAGGATGCGCCGGAGGCACGCACATTTATAGTAGCCAACTAACCTATATTTATATATTTATATAGTGTGGACGGGAGCTGTTTTTAACAATCACATGATTTCCGCAACAGTCTGTTCAGACTCGCTTTCATAGTAAGGAGCTGCAGGGTTGCCAGGTCTGCAGGTTCCGACCAGGGGGGCAGTCAGACAGATATTTTGTGAAGCCACTAAGGAAATGAAAGTTCATATAATGGCCTGTTGTGGCGCTCTCATTGGGCTCAAAAAAACCCATAGCCCCATAGAAGTCCATGTATTTGGGCCCAACTTCACCTAGACTGTATTACCTTAATAAACATGTTCATGAATACTTTCTGCTTCCAGTCACTAGTTTAAAGTCTCATTTCTAATGTCATAATATTCTTTTTGGAAAATTATGGTCCCATTTATAAAATAAATTACCATAAAGTCGCTCATGTTCTGAGGGGTGTGGCTACCGTTACAGTCTATGAACGGGATCCCCCACCCACTTGAGTCAAAATAAAAACCAACAAAGAAGAAGGGGGGAAGTCCCGCCTCGTTGTCTGGGCCAGCCAATGGGCCAGCTGGGCCCAAACGGATCTAGAAAGATGGCGACTTCCATTGCAAGGACTGACATGCTTCATCTTATGTTCATGTTAGATCCGCGGAACGCTTTGTCCATATTTTGTACAGTCTGCAGGTTCA
>NC_137871.1:44775494-44785494 GCF_963924005.1 Protomyctophum bolini
CAGATGGGGGGGGGGGGGGGGGGGTCGGTGGCCAATTACAGACATTTCTGGGGGTCCTTGACATGAAATATTGAGCACCGCTGACATAGAAACATAGGTACTGCATTTCAGAAAACTGTCATGATTTAGGAAGACATTTTTTTTAATTTCGATATCAGGTCTAAATGGGTTAATGTGACTCCCAGGAGTGCAGAAAGGGACCCTCAGGGTGTACATTTTCTCACACTCTCGAGTTTAACCCATTCTGACCTGAGATCAGATTCATACGAGGTTTCCACTGGGACACACACTGGTCTGATTAACCCATTCTGACCTGAGATCAGATTCTAATGAATGTCAGTCGTTCTTCGATTTTTCTAAAAAATAGCAGACCTACGTGGCGCGCTACGAGCTTGTAGATCTGCTATTTTTCAATAGCTAAAGCATAACATGATGCTAACACCAAGATGGGTTCCCGTTCAGAATGTGTTAAATTAACACTGGTTTCACAGCAGTGCAGTCAACGATGGACAGCATTAACCCTATAGAGTTGCTAAATAGTTTATGAGGAATATGAATATTTCATTCCAATTCACACAGTTTCATATATTATTTGCCAACGTGGTTACTTTGTAGCGCCAATCAGAGCGGAGAGGTGGTGTGTTGATATTCAGTACTGTACACAGTGAGAGAGAGAGAGAGAGAGAGAGAGAGAGAGAGAGAGAGAGAGAGAGAGAGAGAGAGAGAGAGAGAGAGAGAGAGATGTGCATGGGGTGTCTGTGTCCCAAAAAACAATTCACTTTTAAAGTCTGTATTCATAAACCACCTTCAATTTGGAGCTTTCAACAATTGCATCGGGGACAAGATAGACTTCTCTGTTAGCTCCAGCTTCCATTCGCTGAGATATGCACTTTTTAATTTATTTATTCCTGCTTTGCTTTGAAGATGTACAGTATGTGTCTGAGTTTATATCCAGTACTTTTCCTCCGTGTCAGAGTGTGTCATCTGTTTGGGGGGTTAATGTTTGGGGGTAATTCATCACTGCCTCCTCGCTCCGCTGGTGAGCACGACATCATCCCTTTTCCAAAAGACGGTGTCATTTGAAAACTCACACAATGACGTTTTTATTTATTCATAAGAACATCAATAAAACAGAGCCTGATGATGATAATGAGGACAATCTCACATCAGGAAGATGTCTCGGCGAGCAGGTGTCAGCGGTCGCATTTCTGTAATAGCAATGAGTCAATGAGTCAATGGGCTGTATTTTGCGTGTCTTAAGTATACCAGGTCTTATTCCCTAACTTAAGGACCAGGTCTTATTCCCTAACTTGAGTAAACTAAAGACCTGGAGGCGTGGTCAATGCTCTTTGGACACTCAGAATAGCCACATGGCATTGATCACGCCTCCAGGTCTTTAGTTTGAGTCATACAGTGTACTGTATGCAATGTAGGTATAGGCAGTACAGTACAGTACAGTACAGTACAGTACAGTACAGTACAGTACAGTACAGTACAGTACAGTACAGTACAGTACAGAAATACAATAAGAGATCCCTCCAATTCCATTACTCTCTCTGTCTCTCTGTAGTCAGAGTTCTGTCTGTCTGTCTGTCCGCCCACACATGACAGCCTCACTGAACAAACACTGCTCTCTCACACACACACACACACACACACACACACACACACACACACACACACCCATTTGACAACACTATAGTGCAGTGCTCCATTCTGGTTGCAGCTGACAAACGATAAACCAAAACAACAAACAACAACAAAAAAAGAGAAAACCCTGAAATGAATTACCATATTCCCACTCATGTATATGATTGAGGGCTTCAGCTGAAAATGATTTATTCCTCTTGAAATAATTGGTGCCAAAAAAATAAAAAAAAACACCCCCAGACAGCCAGCCAGCCCCATCCAGAAGGAATCATTATAATGTCGTGTTGTGTGTTTTTAAAGGCACCCTCTTGAGTTTTAATTTACATTTGGTAAAATAAACTCTCCATTTCCAGTGCTAATTAACCCATTCTGGGCAGGAACCCATTTTGGTGTTATAGCACTATGTTATGCTTAGTTTAAGCTATTGAAAAATAGCAGATCTACAAGCTCGTAGCGCGCCACTCGGTGGCGCACTACGAGCTTGTAGGTCTTTTCAAGACATTTTTTAGAATCTGATCTCGGGTCAGAATGGGTTAATAATGAAAACTGTCAGGATGCAGAAGGCATTTTTAGGATCTGATCTCAGGTCAGAATGGGTTAAAATGTAATCTTGTACAGTAGGGTTTTGACATAACGAGTCTGGACATCCAATTAACCACTCCATCTCTATTTTAACCCGTTTAGAACTGAGGCTGATTGGAGGAAAAAAAAAGGTATTTCTAAATCATTTAAAACAGTTTTCTGAACAGCGTATGTTTCTATATTATTATTATTATTATTATTATTATTATTATTATTATTATTATTATTATATTATTAGGGCTCCAGCCCTGAATCGCTACCGTCAAAACACTTTTGAGGACTTTATATTATATTATTATATTAATAATATTCCAATATCCATGGTGCTGAAATCATGTTGTAGCATTGAGACTAGCTGTGACTCTGTCCATGGTGCTGAATTCATGTTGTAGCATTGAGACTAGCTGTGACTCTGTCCATGGTGCTGAATTCATGTTGTAGCATTGAGACTAGCTGTGCCTGTCCATGGTGCTGAAATCAAGTTGTAGCATTGAGACTAGCTGTGACTCTGTCCATGGTGCTGAGTTAATGTTGTAGCATTGAGACTAGCTGTGACTCTGTCTATGGTGCTGAAATCATGTAGCATTGAGACTAGCTGTGACTCTGTCCATGGTGCTGAAATCATGTTGTAGCATTGAGACTAGCTGTGACTCTGTCCATGGTGCTGAAATCATGTAACATTGAGACTAGCTGTGACTCTGTCCATGGTGCTGAAATCATGTTGTAGCATTGAGACTAACTGTGACTCTGTCCATGGTGCTGAATTCATGTTCTAGCATTGAGACTAGCTGTGACTCTGTCCATGGTGCTGAAATGAAGTTGTAGCATTGAGACTAGCTGTGACTCTGTCCATGGTGCTGAAATAATGTTGTAGCATTGAGACTAGCTGTGACTGTCCATGGTGCTGAAATCAAGTTGTAGCATTGAGACTAGCTGTGACTCTGTCCATGGTGCTGAAATCATGTAGCATTGAGACTAGCTGTGACTCTGTCCTTGGTGCTGAAATCATGTTGTTGCATTGATACTAGCTGTGACTCTGTCCATGGTGCTGAATGCATGTTGTAGCATTGAGACTAGCTGTGACTCTGTCCATGGTGCTGAAATCAAGTTGTAACGTTGAGACTAGCTGTGACTCTGTCCATGGTGCTGAAATCAAGTTGTAGCATTGAGACTAGCTAGCTGTGACTCTGTCCATGGTGCTGAATTCATGTTGTAACATTGAGACTAGCTTTGACTCTGTCCATGGTGCTGAAATCATGACATGTTCTAACAGAGTCATGATTACACATGAGAGCATTGATGAAGTACGATTTCATTCACCATATGCAAATTGCATTACTCATACTATGAGTAATGAGGACTGGTTTGTCACTTACTGTCCTAACACTGTAACTGTTTGTTACAGTGATTCTCGACCCTTTAGTGAAACAATCTGTTTCGCTCCCTGCCTCCCTCCTCTGCCTCCCTCCCCTCCCTCGCAATGTGTGAGCGCAGTGAGGGTCGTTGTAAATCCCATATCCCGAGGGGACATTCGAGTGTGATTGGCAGATACATCGCCGCCCGCCCTCTCGTTCACTGGCATTTTCCACAATAAAGGTCACAAAAAAGCAATTTTTGAAGATGCAGACTTTTTAAAAGTATGAAATGTCACCAATGTCAAGCATTAACAGGGACTTTGACGGGGAGTAAACAACCACTGCGTTGGATCCATTCATTCAAAATGAAGGTTTTTCGCCGCCCCCACAGTGACAAATGTTCTTTGCAGACTGTTGACTTATTGTTTCACACTTTGGAAGGAGAAAAAGCCTTTAAGTCAGAAAGAAGTGATCTAATCATTGCCGTCAAATAAACGGCGGAGCGTTGGTCACGCTTCATGCGTGACCTCTTCTCTCTCTATAATAATATGCGAACCATTAGTCATCATTTAATTACACGCTGCACAAAGAGTGTATTAATGCTGCGTGAGTCTCGTTAAAAGGGTTGGATCAACACAAATGGACTAATTAAGCGTGTCTCAGGGTGAGTCACACTGTTCTCTATTGGCATCAGGAGAACACAATATATCCAATTTTGAAAAGCACAAAATGAGAATACTTTCCATATAGCTTTCATATAATGTGTCATAGTTTATTTAATATAATTACACTCAATCTCTGTGTGTCTTGTTGTTGATCACTAAGTCTGACTGGCGTTGCAGAGACCCCCATACAAGAGTTCTGTTGCGATGTTTCAAACATATTATATATTTCACTTTCTCTTCACTTGGCATATCCCCAGTGCTTCAGTGTTATGGCGTATTTGTGGCACTTATAGGGTGTAGAAAACGTGTACGTCACCAAGAGCGTCTGAAAAGCTAGTGGTGCCATTCTTGTGGGCTTTAAACTCTAGCCCACATCACTCAGAATAGAGTGACTGTGGTCTGTTTTAAACTCTAGCCCACATCACTCAGAATAGAGTGACTGTGGTGTGTTTTAAACTCTAGCCCACATCACTCAGAATAGAGTGACTGGTGTGTTTTAAACTCTAGCCCACATCACTCAGAATAGAGTGACGGTGGTGTGTTTTAAACTCTAGCCCACATCACTCAGAATAGAGTGACTGTGGTGTGTTTTAAACTCTAGCCCACATCACTCAGAATAGAGTGACTGTGGTGTGTTTTAAACTCTAGCCCACATCACTCAGAATAGAGTGACTGTGGTGTGTTTTAAACTCTAGCCCACATCACTCAGAATAGAGTGACTGTGGTGTGTTTTAAACTCTAGCCCACATCACTCAGAATAGAGTGACTGTGGTGTGTTTTAAACTCTAGCCCACATCACTCAGAATAGAGTGACTGTGGTGTGTTTTAAACTCTAGCCCACATCACTCAGAATAGAGTGACGGTGGTGTGTTTTAAACTCTAGCCCACATCACTCAGAATAGAGTGACTGTGGTGTGTTTTAAACTCTAGCCCACATCACTCAGAATAGAGTGACGGTGGTGTGTTTTAAACTCTAGTCCACATCACTCAGAATAGAGTGACTGTGGTGTGTTTTAAACTCTAGCCCACATCACTCAGAATAGAGTGACTGTGGTGTGTTTTAAACTCTAGCCCACATCACTCAGAATAGAGTGACTGTGGTGTGTTTTAAACTCTAGCCCACATCACTCAGAATAGAGTGACTGTGGTGTGTTTTAAACTCTAGCCCACATCACTCAGAATAGAGTGACTGTGGTGTGTTTTAAACTCTAGCCCACATCACTCAGAATAGAGTGACTGTGGTCTGTTTTAAACTCTAGCCCACATCACTCAGAATAGAGTGACTGTGGTGTGTTTTAAACTCTAGCCCACATCACTCAGAATAGAGTGACTGTGGTGTGTTTTAAACTCTAGCCCACATCACTCAGAATAGAGTGACTGTGGTGTGTTTTAAACTCTAGTCCACATCACTCAGAATAGAGTGACTGTGGTGTGTTTTAAACTCTAGCCCACATCACTCAGAATAGAGTGACTGTGGTGTGTTTTAAACTCTAGCCCGCATCACTCAGAATAGAGTGACTGTGGTGTGTTTTAAACTCTAGCCCACATCACTCAGAATAGAGTGACTGTGGTGTGTTTTAAACTCTAGCCCACATCACTCAGAATAGAGTGACTGTGGTGTGTTTTAAACTCTAGCCCACATCACTCAGAATAGAGTGACTGTGGTGTGTTTTAAACTCTAGCCCACATCACTCAGAATAGAGTGACTGTGGTGTGTTTTAAACTCTAGCCCACATCACTCAGAATAGAGTGACTGTGGTGTGTTTTAAACTCTAGCCCACATCACTCAGAATAGAGTGACTGTGGTGTGTTTTAAACTCTAGCCCACATCACTCAGAATAGAGTGACTGTGGTGTGTTTTAAACTCTAGCCCACATCACTCAGAATAGAGTGACTGTGGTGTGTTTTAAACTCTAGCCCACATCACTCAGAATAGAGTGACTGTGGTGTGTTTTAAACTCTAGTCCACATCACTCAGAATAGTGACTGTGGTGTGTTTTAAACTCTAGCCCACATCACTCAGAATAGAGTGACTGTGGTGTGTTTTAAACTCTAGCCCACATCACTCAGAATAGAGTGACTGTGGTGTGTTTTAAACTCTAGCCCACATCACTCAGAATAGAGTGACTGTGGTGTGTTTTAAACTCTAGCCCACATCACTCAGAATAGAACGGTGGTGTGTTTTAAACTCTAGCCCACATCACTCAGAATAGAGTGACTGTGGTGTGTTTTAAACTCTAGCCCACATCACTCAGAATAGAGTGACTGTGGTGTGTTTTAAACTCTAGCCCACATCACTCAGAATAGAACGGTGGTGTGTTTTAAACTCTAGCCCACATCACTCAGAATAGAGTGACTGTGGTGTGTTTTAAACTCTAGCCCACATCACTCAGAATAGAGTGACTGTGGTGTGTTTTAAACTCTAGCCCACATCACTCAGAATAGAGTGACTGTGGTGTGTTTTAAACTCTAGCCCACATCACTCAGAATAGAGTGACGGTGGTCTGTTTTAAACTCTAGCCCACATCACTCAGAATAGAGTGACTGTGGTGTGTTTTAAACTCTAGCCCACATCACTCAGAATAGAGTGACTGTGGTGTGTTTTAAACTCTAGCCCACATCACTCAGAATAGAGTGACTGTGGTGTGTTTTAAACTCTAGCCCACATCACTCAGAATAGAGTGACTGTGGTGTGTTTTAAACTCTAGCCCACATCACTCAGAATAGAGTGACTGTGGTGTGTTTTAAACTCTAGCCCACATCACTCAGAATAGAGTGACTGTGGTGTGTTTTAAACTCTAGCCCACATCACTCAGAATAGAGTGACTGTGGTGTGTTTTAAACTCTAGCCCACATCACTCAGAATAGAGTGACTGTGGTGTGTTTTAAACTCTAGCCCACATCACTCAGAATAGAGTGACTGTGGTGTGTTTTAAACTCTAGCCCACATCACTCAGAATAGAGTGACTGTGGTGTGTTTTAAACTCTAGCCCACATCACTCAGAATAGAGTGACTGTGGTGTGTTTTAAACTCTAGCCCACATCACTCAGAATAGAGTGACTGTGGTGTGTTTTAAACTCTAGCCCACATCACTCAGAATAGAGTGACTGTGGTGTGTTTTAAACTCTAGCCCACATCACTCAGAATAGAGTGACGGTGGTGTGTTTTAAACTCTAGCCCACATCACTCAGAATAGAGTGACTGTGGTGTGTTTTAAACTCTAGCCCACATCACTCAGAATAGAGTGACTGTGGTGTGTTTTAAACTCTAGCCCACATCACTCAGAATAGAGTGACTGTGGTGTGTTTTAAACTCTAGCCCACATCACTCAGAATAGAGTGACTGTGGTGTGTTTTAAACTCTAGCCCACATCACTCAGAATAGAGTGACTGTGGTGTGTTTTAAACTCTAGCCCACATCACTCAGAATAGAGTGACTGTGGTGTGTTTTAAACTCTAGCCCACATCACTCAGAATAGAGTGACTGTGGTGTGTTTTAAACTCTAGCCCACATCACTCAGAATAGAGTGACTGTGGTGTGTTTTAAACTCTAGCCCACATCACTCAGAATAGAGTGACTGTGGTGTGTTTTAAACTCTAGCCCACATCACTCAGAATAGAGTGACTGTGGTGTGTTTTAAACTCTAGCCCACATCACTCAGAATAGAGTGACTGTGGTGTGTTTTAAACTCTAGCCCACATCACTCAGAATAGAGTGACTGTGGTGTGTTTTAAACTCTAGCCCACATCACTCAGAATAGAGTGACTGTGGTGTGTTTTAAACTCTAGTCCACATCACTCAGAATAGAGTGACAGTGGTGTGTTTTAAACTCTAGCCCACATCACTCAGAATAGAGTGACTGTGGTGTGTTTTAAACTCTAGCCCACATCACTCAGAATAGAGTGACTGTGGTGTGTTTTAAACTCTAGTCCACATCACTCAGAATAGAGTGACAGTGGTGTGTTTTAAACTCTAGCCCACATCACTCAGAATAGAGTGACTGTGGTGTGTTTTAAACTCTAGCCCACATCACTCAGAATAGAGTGACTGTGGTGTGTTTTAAACTCTAGCCCACATCACTCAGAATAGAGTGACTGTGGTGTGTTTTAAACTCTAGCCCACATCACTCAGATGTCTGTTTTTGTAAATATTGAGCTCGGTCTTGGCGACAACACAGTGAACCAACACCAGGATGGATGGGAGGATAGAAATAGATAGAAAGAACATCGGGCCCAAATACATTACAAGGACAAGGAAAATGTCGTGAACAAACACGGCTGTGCTTTAGACACTTTGTTGAACGTCATGTCTCTGCGCCCGTGCGCCGTACGGCCGAGATCCAAGCCAGTCTACTACGTCTTTTTGTAAACCCGTCAATCTGGGTTCCATGCTGGAAAAAGCTGAACATTTTCTGGCTCATTCCCTCGACGTGACCTCCTGTGGCACTTATTTACTGAGCCAGTCAAGGCACCGTTGTGAGGTCAGTTTAAAACCAGAACGTATACAAGCATACGGGATAGTCGCTCAATGTAAACAAACAGATTTTGGTACGCTCTAGTCTATATACACACTATATTTCATATCCCCAGTTCTTCAGTGTTAAGGCACACAGTTGAGACACTTCTAAACACTATATTTCATATTATTGGCCTGGTTGGTTACAGTGATCCGCAGACCTATTTATACAAATCGTCTCTTACCAAAAAAAAAAAAAAATGGCTCCATAAATCAGTTCAGTAGAAATTGCGTTGCTAGGGAACAGGTTGGGCCCAAGTTGTATTCCCTGTCAGATGTTCATGTACTAAAAAAAAAAACAGGAAATAAACTCTGACCATTTGGGAATGTTTCTGTTCAATTGCAAAAAAAATGCCTCCAAAAGGCTTTCTTCATAAATAATGAGGATCCATAATTATGCCAGCTTGGTTCTACAATAATAACCCACATGGTTCTACAATAATAACCCACATGGTTCTACAATAATAACCCACATGGTTCTACAATAATAACCCACGTGGTTCTACAATAATAACCCACATGGTTCTACAATAATAACCCACTTGGTTCTACAATAATAACCCACATGGTTCTACAATAATAACCCACTTGGTTCTACAATAATAACCCACATGGTTCTACAATAATAACCCACTTGGTTCTACAATAATAACCCACATGGTTCTACAATAATAACCCACTTGGTTCTACAATAATAACCCACATGGTTCTACAATAATAACCCACTTGGTTCTACAATAATAACCCACATGGTTCTACAATAATAACCCACGTGGTTCTACAATAATAACCCACATGGTTCTACAATAATAACCCACGTGGTTCTACAATAATAACCCACGTGGTTCTACAATAATAACCCACTTGGTTCTACAATAATAACCCACTTGGTTCTACAATAATAACCCACATGGTTCTACAATAATAACCCACTTGGTTCTACAATAATAACCCACATGGTTCTACAATAATAACCCACTTGGTTCTACAATAATAACCCACATGGTTCTACAATAATAACCCACGTGGTTCTACAATAATAACCCACGTGGTTCTACAATAATAACCCACTTGGTTCTACAATAATAACCCACGTGGTTCTACAATAATAACCCACTTGGTTCTACAATAATAACCCACATGGTTCTACAATAATAACCCACTTGGTTCTACAATAATAACCCACTTGGTTTTACAATAATAACCCACATGGTTCTACAATAATAACCCAC
>NC_137871.1:44787994-44822994 GCF_963924005.1 Protomyctophum bolini
CGTCTTGGGGCTAAAACAGACGTTGTTCTAAATCTCTTAAGTTGTTCCTTTTTATTGATTCCCATGCATAAATAATATCCAGTGCATCCTGTATATAGTGTAGAGTAGGAGAGCAGTAACCTGACGCTGCCAGATCCAAGAAGCTTTGCTACACACGTTTGTTTCACAGCTTATTGGGATCTGGGATCGCGGAAGCAAATTCGATGACGGGGCTGTTCCTTTTTTTTCAAGATACTTGGTAGATGATTGGATGGGACCGTCTGTCTATCACCGTGTGGGCGTGCAAACACAACTAATCATATTGACGTGTCTATATAGCTTCACATCCGGTTTCGCACCTGTCCCGCCCTTAGCTCACGCTGATTGGTTGGTTCGGTGCGGAGCATATCGGTGTTAGCTGAACTCCCTGAGAGATCCCAGATGGAAGCTGTGTTGGGGAACATGGTTACCCAATACCGCCCCCATCTGGCAGCATCAGGTTAGGAGAGTATAGCCACATGCTTTGATCTCTGCCGCCTATAATGGGCTATAGTGCCACACATTGCTCCTATTGGCTGGAACTATCCCGTTGAGATAGAATGTAGCACTTCCGCATTCCATTGTTACAGTGGGAGTCAACGCTGTAGTGTCGACCACTCTCTGACTATATGTGACCGGGGACAGTGGTTTAAAGGTAGAGTAAGTGTTTTCACTCAAAAAACCGTAGGTTTCGTTTTTGGCTGTGGGACCTAAGCCTTCGTCCAATCAGGATAGAGAGTCAAAAACTAAACCTAAGGTTTTTTGACCCCCAGGGGTTAACTGGGGACAGGGAGGAACTCCTTATATGGTCAGCACACTCTATAGTAGAGAGGATTATCACAACAAAACAAAAAAATAAGTGATATTTGAATTAAGTGAAATCACTTACTCTACCTTTAATATACAAGGGGGCCATGGTAATTTTTCAGTTCTTTACATATTATGAAACTGCACATTGTAACCTTTCATATATGATGTATTGCTCATTGAAATTTGGGGGGGGGGGGGGGAATGAAGAACATATGACCATTTGTAACTTGGTGTCCTTTTGGCTGAGCAGCCCTCAGAGTGGAGAGAGTTCACCGCTTTGTCTCGTGTGCTCGACAAACCAAAATAACCCTCCTGAAAATAGTGAGTCATTTGTTTAACCCACTTTGGGTGGGAACCCGTTTTGGTGTTAGCATTATGTTGTGCTTTAGCTATTGAAAAATAGCAGATCTACAAGCTCATAGCGCGCCACCGAGTGGCGCGCTACGAGCTTGTAGATCTGCTATTTTTGAAAAATCGAAGAACGACTGACGTAGAAAGTGAAACAGAGGTCAGAATGAAAACTGTCAGGTTGTATAGAAGACATTTATAGAATCTGATCTCAGGTCAGAATGGGTTAAAAAATAAAATAGGACGCATCAAGAGTTCACAACACGTCGGTTTGTGTGACCTATTGACCTCAATGAAGGCCCTGGTGGGTCACCAAACGCACTGTAGCGCCACCTTGTGGTTTTTGGGGTAGTTTTGCACTTAACCCATTTAGACTTAAATTCTGACAGTTTTCTGAAATACCTCATGTTTTTGTATCAGTGGTGCTCAATATTTCATGTCAAGGAACCCCAAAGATGATATGTAATTCCCCCCCCCCCCCCCCGACCCCCCCCATCTGAATATATGTTGTTCCAGGAACCCCTCGGGAGCAAGAGATTTGAGTTAAAAACGTTCGCTGTGAAAGAATAAATATATATACAAATATTTGTGCTGCATTTTCACGAATTTTAAAAAAATTGCAGTGCCGCGCTATCAGCTTGTAGATCTGCTATTTTCCAATAGCTTAAAGCATAACATAACAAAATTTGCGATGAAGACGATGACATCAGCTGTGATATTTTAGGCTGTGTGCACAATTATTATGAATTAGAGAGTCCAATGAATTGATGCTAAAATGTGATGAAATGTGATGAAATGTGATGAGCACAACAACCAGGCGTTGGCTGTGAAACACTATTTCTATCAGAAGTGGTTCGATAAAGGAGTTAAATGAAATGCCTGCCTCTCGGTCCCAGCCCTGCATGCCTGGCTCCACAGCTATAGCTCCTTAACCCATTCTGACCTGAGATCAGATTCATACCAGGTTTCCACTATAGGACAACACACTGATCTGATTAACCCCATTCTGACCTGAGATCAGATTCTAAAAAAAAATGTCAGTCGCTCTTCGATTTTTCAAAAAATAGCAGACCTACAAGCTCGTAGCGCGCCACTCGGTGGCGCGCTACGAGCTTGTAGATCTGCTATTTTTCAATAGCTATAAAGCATAACACGATACAAAAACACCAACATGGGTTCCCGTTCAGAATGGGTTAATGTGAGTGGAGATTGTTTTCCTCAGGCCTTTAAGACCTCTCTCTTTCCCCCTCCGACCCGTTCAAGCTTGGCTTTAGAATCCATTTTTCCCTCGGGATAGATCTATAGATCCATATAATATACGGCAAACTCCCCTTCATTTTGTTCTCAGTGTTGATCCGTTTGGGCTTTGGAAAAACTCACCCCCCGGAAAATCCCTCTGCTTCTCGCTCCAAACGCACCTCTGCTAGTAGTACAATCAACGTGTCTCTGACTCACTGTCTCTCTGCCTGCCTGTCTGACTGTCTGACTCCATGTTTGTCACCGTCCATTCCAATAATAGTTCTAAATACAACAGCAAAGTCCTGTCTGATTGCATTAAACAATGTTTCAACATTTCAGCTGCACGAAAATTAAGCAATAAGCCACGAGAGGTCTCAGGTTATCGGGTATTTTACACTGGCTGGGGGCGTAGGCAGACCCCACGCGCAGCCGAGGGTCTTCTACCTCCCAGCCAGTGTAAAATACCCGGTAAGCTGGGGGGCCTCGAGTGGCTTATTGCTTTTCTAAAACGGTTACAAACATTATAGAAATATTAACCTAATAAAACTATTACATTCACAAAAGTATCTACGCTTTGCGCCACCAGAGCGAGCGAGAGCCAGAGCCACAACACTTCCTTGTTTTGCTCCGCAAGTATAGCCTATGTGATGGGAGAATAGCGCCTGATATCTTTACGGGGCTGCCTGGAGCCACACATTCACAGTCATATGAGGCGGGCGGTGCTTAGACGCCCGCACGGCATGTGTTTGTAAAGCAATGAAGCGCTCCCCTTCCCCAGTTCAGCTACAAGGCTGCAGGATGATACAAAGTGATTGAAGGAGTGGCTTATCGGTGAAATTTACACCGGTCACGTGACGGTAACCAGCCAATCAGAATGAAGTATTGGGACTACCCGTTTTAGAAGCTTGAATTATCCTCTTTCTATCTAGCTTTTGAAAAAATCCACCATAGAAAAGTTATGAGCTACTTTCTGTCAAGAAATGTCCTGCATTTGATAATTTTTCTATAGGGTCAGAGTTTGGAAGTGCTCGTTTTCAATAACACAACATTTGGCTGCCTCCTGCTTTATGTGACATTTCGAAACAGGTGGTACGGCAGGACGGTGGAGTGATTTACAACGAGCGCTTCCAAACTCCTCCCAACACTCCATCCAAGCTGCTCAATGTGTTGCCACTCAGTCTAGATAAGGGGGGCGTGTCCTGATGGGAAAATCATGCATGTGCATACTCTCTATATACTTTTAACCCATTCTGACCTGAGATCAGATTCATACGAGGTTTCCACTGGACACACACTGGTCTGATGAACCCATTCTGACCTGAGATCAGATTCTAAAAATGTCAGTCGTTCTTTGAATTTTTCAAAAATAGCAGACCTACAAGCTCGTAGCGCGCCACTCGGTGGCGCGCTATGAGCTTGTAGATCTGCTATTTTTCAATAGGTAAAGCATAACATGATGCTAACACCAAAATGGGTGCCCGGTCAGAATGGGTTAAACACGTATAATTCACATTTAAATCATTACGCATTTTCCACAATAATTCACATATTTACATGCCACTCGGTGGCGCGCTATGAGCTTGTAGATCTGCTATTTTTTTTAATAGCTAAAGCATTACATAATGCAAACACCTTAGGTCCCGCCCCAAAATGGGTTCAAACGTAATTAGGGGAGAACAGGAAACAGTAAAACACTTTACAACTGTAAATGGTTTGTGTACCTTGTGGCAGGTTGATCAGAAACTAAGTGTGTTTATAGCCAGGGACACTCTGACACGCTGACTGACCCTTTTATTTCAAACACCTAAAAATCTGGCCAAAGCATTTTGCCATGAGTCACGTATGTATGTATGTATTTGGTTAAAATGGGTGGGGTTTAAATAGTATGTATGTATGTATGTGTGTGTATGTATTTGGTTAAAATAAGTAGGGTTTAAAAAAAGGCAAGAGTTTGCTCTGGTGCACTGGCCTAAAAGTGGGTCCTTAAAAACTGCTAAAACTTCTGAAATGTATGTATGTGTAAGTATGTATGTATGTGTGTAGTATTTAAAAGGGGGGATTTTTTTGTAAAAAGCCCAGCCCACAATACCTTGATTTATTTAAAAATACTCCAAGATAGGGTTACCAGTGAAGGGCAAAATGCCTATTCACTGGGGACTATGCAAGGCAGAGGCGTCCACCCCCCTGAGTCCAAGTTAGGCTAGACCGCATACCTAAATATGCATGACGGTAGAGTTGGAGTGGGTCTTCTTTAATATTGAATGTTTGGCCAAAATGCTGTAACAAAATGCCTGTGTTGCGAACTCGCGCCTATAGTTTATTTGTATAGTTTCATGATCCACTGTTACTTTCTTATAGCTTACGCATGTTTCATGATAAATGCTTTTTATGTGATGTATGATGCTTTTGTGTTCTTGCTTAACCCATTCTGACCGGGAACCCGTTTTGGTGTTCAGCATCATGTTATGCTTTAGCTATTGAAAAATAGCAGATCTACAAGCTCATAGCGCGCCACCGAGTGGCGCGCTACGAGCTTGTAGGTCTGCTATTTTTGAAAAATCGAAGAACGACTGACATTTTTAGAATCTGATCTCAGGTCAGAATGGGTTCATCAGACCCAGTGTGTGTCCAGTGGAAACCTCGTATGAATCTGATCTCAGGTCAGAATGGGTTAAATGAATGTATGTCGCTCTGGATTAAGAGCGTGCCTAAATTGTAAAGTGTGTGTGTGTGTGTGTGTGTGTGTGTGTGTGTGTGTGTGTGTGTGTGTGTGCATGCTCGCGCCTGTGTGTGTTTGCTATGATATCTCCACTTGCAATTTGTATTCCGCCAGCAGACATAAGCCCCCCCCCCCCCCATCCCCCCGACCCCTTGTATCACACAAGAGATGGGTCTGAAAACTCGAAACTCAATTTCCGTGGCACCTCTAACTACACACTCTGTAAATCCCCATGAGAGCTGAGCTATATGTACCGAGTCTGTACTGTACTGTACTGTACTACCCTGTCGTTACCGATGGGTCTCCGGACAAGCTGAGGAAAGTTCTGGTTTTGGTATTTATCGCGTGAACCCGTTGGAGTGGGCGTATATAAGCGACCGGACAGCGCCTGGTGCGGTTGGCCTGTATCATGTCAGTTTACTAATGTACCCCGTCTGTCTGTCTGTCTGTCTGTCTGTCTGTCTGTCTGTCTGTCTGTCTGTCTGTCTGTCTGTCTGTCTGTCTGTCCACCACAGACAGACAAACAGACACATGGTTTCATCCAGCTCTCGTGATCCTGTGGAAAAACCCACATCTCTAGCTTGTCTACCTTCGTCCCTGCAGGAGAAAGTCTGTCCCTTTATCACCTTGTGCGTGCACCTTGTGCGTGCGTGCGTGCGTGCGTGCGTGTGTGTGTGTGTGTGTGTGTGTGCGTGCGTGCGTGCGTGCGTGTGCAAAATCACATCTTGTCCCCAGTGTATTGAATTGAATATGCCTAGAGAATGACGTTTCAGATCAATACTCTTTTTTGCTCCTGCCTCTCTGGTCCTCTCCTGAAGCTTTTCTTTATTTTCTCTTTTTTCTGGAGTGTGTCTTCTGTAAACATAAACATGTGAGCGGGTTGACATTTAACCTACCATCACAACAAGTCTTTACCTCCACACCATCACAACAAGTCTTTACCTCCACACCATCACAACAAGTCTTTACCTCCACACCATCACAACAAGTCTTTACCTCCACACCATCACAACAAGTCTTTACCTTCACACCATCACAACAAGTCTTTACCTCCACACCATCAAAACAAGTCTACCCTCCACACCACTCACTCTCTCTAGCCCAGAGGTTCTCTGTATCACTCTCTCTAGCCCAGAGGTTCTCTGTATCACTCTCTCTAGCCCAGAGGTTCAGCCGTATCACTCTCTCTAGCCCAGAGGTTCAGCCGTATCACTCTCTCTAGCCCAGAGGTTCAGCCGTATCACTCTCTCTAGCCCAGAGGTTCTCTGTATCACTCTCTCTAGCCCAGAGGTTCTCTGTATCACTCTCTCTAGCCCAGAGGTTCTCTGTATCACTCTCTCTTGCCCAGAGGTTCTCTGTATCACTCTCTCTTGCCCAGAGGTTCTCTGTATCACTCTCTCTAGCCCAGAGGTTCTCCGTCTCACTCTATCTAGCCCAGAGGTTCTCCGTCTCACTCTCTCTAGCCCAGAGGTTCTCTGTATCACTCTCTCTAGCTCAGAGGTTCTCCGTATCACTCTCTCTAGCCCAGAGGTTCTCCGTCTCACTCTCTCTAGCCCAGAGGTTCTCTGTACCACTCCCTCTAGCTCAGTGGTTCTCCGTATCACTCTCTCTCTAGCCCAGAGGTTCTCCGTATCACTCCGTCTAGCTCAGAGGTTCTCCGTATCACTCTCTCTAGCCCAGAGGTTCTCCGTATCACTCCCTCTAGCTCAGTGGTTCTCCGTATTACTCTCTCTAGCCCAGAGGTTCTCCGTATCACTCTCTCTAGCCCAGAGGTTCTCCGTATCACTCTCTCTAGCCCAGAGGTTCTCCGTATCACTCCCTCTAGCTCAGTGGTTCTCCGTATCACTCTCTCTAGCCCAGAGGTTCTCCGTATCACTCTCTCTAGCCCAGAGGTTCTCCGTATCACTCCGTCTAGCCCTGAGGTTCTCCGTATCACTCTCTCTAGCCCAGAGGTTCTCCGTATCACTCTCTCTAGCCCAGAGGTTCTCCGTATCACTCTCTCTAGCCCAGAGGTTCTCCGTATCACTCTCTCTAGCCCAGAGGTTCTCCGTATCACTCTTTCTAGCTCAGTGGTTCTCCGTATCACTCTCTCTAGCCCAGAGGTTCTCCGTATCACTCCCTCTAGCTCAGTGGTTCTCCGTATCACTCTCTCTAGCCCAGAGGTTCTCCGTATCACTCTCTCTAGCCCAGAGGTTCTCCGTATCACTCCCTCTAGCTCAGTGGTTCTCCGTATCACTCTCTCTAGCCCAGAGGTTCTCCGTATCACTCCCTCTAGCTCAGTGGTTCTCCGTATCACTCTCTCTAGCCCAGAGGTTCTCCGTATCACTCTCTCTAGCCCAGAGGTTCTCCGTATCACTCCCTCTAGCTCAGTGGTTCTCCGTATCACTCTCTCTAGCCCAGAGGTTCTCCGTATCACTCTCTCTAGCCCAGAGGTTCTCCGTATCACTCCCTCTAGCTCAGTGGTTCTCCGTATCACTCTCTCTAGCCCAGAGGTTCTCCGTATCACTCCCTCTAGCTCAGTGGTTCTCCGTATCACTCTCTCTAGCCCAGAGGTTCTCCGTATCACTCCCTCTAGCTCAGTGGTTCTCTGTATCACTCTCTCTAGCCCAGAGGTTCTCCGTATCACTCCCTCTAGCTCAGTGGTTCTCCGTATCACTCTCTCTAGCCCAGAGGTTCTCCGTATCACTCCCTCTAGCTCAGTGGTTCTCCGTATCACTCTCTCTAGCCCAGAGGTTCTCCGTATCACTCCCTCTAGCTCAGTGGTTCTCCGTATCACTCTCTCTAGCCCAGAGGTTCTCCGTATCACTCCCTCTAGCTCAGTGGTTCTCTGTATCACTCTCTCTAGCCCAGAGGTTCTCCGTATCACTCCCTCTAGCTCAGTGGTTCTCCGTATCACTCTCTCTAGCCCAGAGGTTCTCCGTATCACTCTCTCTAGCCCAGAGGTTCTCCGTATCACTCTCTCTAGCCCAGAGGTTCTCCGTATCACTCTCTCTAGCCCAGAGGTTCTCCGTATCACTCTCTCTAGCCCAGAGGTTCTCCGTATCACTCTCTCTAGCCCAGAGGTTCTCCGTATCACTCCCTCTAGCTCAGTGGTTCTCCGTATCACTCTCTCTAGCCCAGAGGTTCTCCGTATCACTCCCTCTAGCTCAGCGGACCAGTGCAGCCATGCCTCGCTGCTATTTCTGCTATATAAAAATAAGCATAAAATTATTGTCAGTAATGTCTTGAATATCTGTCATAATGTGCCCTGTGCAATGTTTGATTAGAACGCCTAAAAGGCAAACTCAAATATTTGTATTAATCTGTTCCAAATGTTCAATGCCAAAAACAGTATTGAATCATTAATCACAATTTTTTTTGTGTGACAATAATCGTCAACTTAAAATGTGTAATGGTGTCAGTCATAGGGAGTCATAGGGAGGGATGGGATTAATATTTGTATTTTTTTCCCCTTCCAATTCAAATCCCCTTATTGATCCTGCATATCGATCTGATTCCTCATCGATCCCTGTCCTCCACCTCCACAATCATTTTCTATTATCGGTACAGCTGTCGGCAAATCGCTTCCAATCTGGGCCACTCTGTCAATTTCATTTAGTTTCTGCGGACCAATCAAAGGCAAAGTATGTTGTCTTCAACTGATGTGTAACATTTGAAGCAGCATATGCGCATAAAAGCCATTACGTCCCTAAGCCATTCCAACCTGTCAAAGTGGGCAGGGGTGAGGTGGGTGAGGCCAAGGCCTGACCAGTTTGTTTTGGGAGGTCTGGAGCCTTGTTTTAAGGGCCTTTGAGGTGCTGTGGTACCAAGAGGTGCATGCATAGTCAGAGAAACCTTGTACGAGGGCTCCTGTTAAGGTCTTCAAGGTGATTTTGTTTGACCAGTGAGGAGATCCTGTAAAGGAATCTTGTTCTTTTGTTGACCTTTTTGATTACGTTGGTGGCCATTTTATCACAGGAAAGATTAGCCTCAGGATGGAACCTAGGTAGGTAATTATTGCCACGGGTCTAACCAAGAAGCCATCTGCCTTGCTGAGATTACTATTTTTTTTATCCAAAGAGAATGGATTCAGTTTTTCCCAGGTGTAAAGATAGTTTGTTTTCAGCGAGCCAGGCGCAGATTCTACCGAGTTCAGAGCTGAGGGCCTTTTCAACCTGCAGGTAGATAATGAAAAAACAATGTTTTAACTTGGTTTTGTGTTCTCTCCCCCCTTCTCTCTCTCTCTGTCTCTGTCTCTCTCTCTCGTCGTCTCTAGGTAACCAGTGAAGAGCAGAAGGATGAATCTCCTACCTCTCCTGCTCCTCTTCCTGTTCATGGACAGCGCCGCGTGCGAGGGGGTGAAATACATCTCCAAGAGAAACTCAGGTAGGACTGAGAGAGCAGAGCGGTGGTTGCGGTGTGATCAGCGTGGTTGCGGTGTGATCGCTGCAGGGTCACATGTTTGTCACATGTTAGCAGCGCTAAGCTTCCTGTTTGCTGTTGACTGATCCGCTGATCGTCGTTGATTGACAATCGACTGATTTGGTTCTCAAGAACCGATCTGCCCGGTGATTGGAAAAGGCAGTGATTGATTGGCGTATTGATATTTTCACTAATACAGCTCCCCTTTTTGAAACCACAGTCCGTTGACTTGAACTGCTCTCCTCGGGAGGTTCCCTGGTCAGGGAGTGCAGTCCCTCCAGCTGAATCAAGTTCTCTTGATTAGGGTGTTTAAAAAAAACAGTTTGGAAATGCACTCGCACAGACACCATCCGTTGCCGTGGTTACTACCATCATGTCATTGTTGTTGTTTGTACGGTTATATTGCATTGCATCGTTGTATATTATGTTTGTGTGACGTGTGGATCTCATTCATATGGACGTTTAAAACCTCTTGAGCCCCTTTGGCCCCCGCGGGCGGGCGGGCGGTCCACCTCTGTCCAGCGCTCAGTGGGGTCAATGGAGACCCAATCGGTCTCCGGTTCCAACTCCCATGTTTTGCGGATTTCCCCCCCTGGACCCCCCTGGGGTTTAAGAGGTTAAAAGGAATTACAGCGTGACTGTCAGAGAGAACATGTCATATACAGTACATCCAGGGTGTTTATGAATCAGTGTGTCTTGTTGGTGTGGTTTCTTTTATTGTTTTTCACGGTGGGGTAAATAAAGAATGAATGAATGAATGACCTTTATTTATATAGCACCCTTCTCAGCACGAGTGCACAGGGTGCTTTACAATGGTACAAAAATAAAACTGTAACAACAGCAGGCAGCCATTATCACAGGGTCAACAGTGAAAAAACATAGCAACCAAAAGGACAATAAGAACACACAGATAAAAACACAAACAGTAGAAAAACAGTGTTATCGGTGACCAAAAGCCTGGCTGAACATGAACGTTTTCAATTGTTTTTTAAAAGAGGCCTCAGGAAGGACAGTTCTTAGGTCCAGGGGGAGGGCGTTCCACAGCCTAGGGGCTGTCACTTCAAAGGCTCGGTCACCCTTTGTTTTTAATCTGGTCCTGGGGACCACGAGGAGGTGCTGATCGGAGTGAAAGAGCGTTGTCTATTCTGCATCAGATGAAGATAGTCTAGGAGGAGTTTATTCATCATTTATTTGTGGCGGTTCTTACATTTGTAGGTCTTGGTTTCCATGCAGACAGAGAGCAGGGCTGCACACGGCAATGGAGTCTAGATCGACACAGACTCGCTCTTGAGGGGCTAAAGGTGTAAACACTTTGAGTAATACTGTCTTGTGAAACTATAATAAAAGATTGTACATCTTTCTGTCAGAGATAGTATGGTACATTTTCTGTCGGGTATAGTATAGTATAGTATAGGATAATATAGTAGAGGTTAGCTTAGCTTGTATACACTTGAAAGTTGACAGCGGTATTTCAATATTTAGCATTCACTTACTATAAAAATAAAAGCAGCAATCTATTCAGATGTAATTCCATTAAAGCTAGCTGCTCTGTTTATACAGTATGCATATTTGTATTTCTATGTATGCTGAGGTAATTTGGTGTAAACGGTGTAGGGGTACACACAATGATTTGTATTCCTTATAAAGGGGGGGAAGCATGCTGGCATCTATACTTTGTCTCAGTTTAATTTGTGACAAAAAACAAACAAGAAAAACGGACAAGAAAAAAAAAAGACAACAGTACAAAAGTAAAAGGAAATGGGAAAAATAATCGCAGATATTTTTTTATCGGGGAAATTAATCGTCAACTTAAACGCATGTGTGTAACCGTGACGGTCCTTCTTTTGGATCTGAATGGTGAAACGTATACGGTACCAGTTTTGGACAGTCTGTGTGTGTGCGTGTGTGTGTGTGTGTGTGTGTGTGTACAGTACAGTACAGTGAGCTGTGTGTTTGCGAGCAGCTCTGCGTGGGCGTGTTGAAGTACAGTACGTATGTACAGTATGTCTTCAAACCTAACCTTGTGCATGTGGCGTGCTCGGTGTCTTTCATGCATTTGTATACAGTCGACTGTGTGTGTGTGTGTGTGTGTGTGTGTGTGTGTGGGGGGGGGGTGGGGGGGTTGTGGGAGTCTGTGTGGGAGGTGTGTGCTCACAGCAATTACGCTATCAGTGCCAAGCGAACTTCTTTACGTGGGCGACACCAATAGTTGGCCAAGAAGACTACTATTAGGTCTTCTCTCCTGTGTGTGTGTGTGTGTGTGTGTGTGTGTGTGTGTGTGTGTGTGTGTGTGCTTGCTCACGGGCGCGGACACCATATGGATAGGAACTAATGTTTCCCGCTGTTTGTTCTCCTGCTGCTCTCATGCATATAGGTTAGCCGGTGGGGACGGAATTCAACGTGACAAACCCCTGAGTGGGGAGTCTCACTGTGTGTGTGTGTGTGTGTGTGTGTGTGTGTGTGTGTGTGTTAATGGCAGGATGTTACAGAGGGCCATTTAAACGGGTTTCTTTGCTTTATTTTATACCATCAACTGAGCCATTTTTTTAGTGTGTCACACTGTGGATAGTCCCCCTGTGGTGACACGGAAACACAAACAGTGTCAAAAGAGAGAGAGAGAGAGAGAGAGAGAGAGAGAGAGAGGGGGGAGGGGGAGGGGGAGGGGGAGGGGGAGGGGGAGGGGGGAGAGAAGTCCAACGAGATGGAGACACGGATCTGATAGAAAAAATAAAATCTGTCAAATCTGTCTTTGGTACGTGAAGAGTCTGCCTGTGCTATTAACTCATTTTGGATAAAAATGAGTGAAAAGTTGGAGGCTGTGTGCGATGGCAGGCTCTCAGTCAAATGTGGAACTTTACAGGCCTGCGCCTGCAGTTATTTACGTCGTGGCAACGTAGGAGTAAATAACTGGCACAGGCCCGTAACAATTCCACAGCCAGCTAAGATGTGTATACAACTGATGCTAAAAATAGAATAAAAACACTTCATCCAATTAGCTGTAATTTCACAAACTTTTCATTGTTGTCGAGAAAGACCGTTCACTGCCACTGTCTTTTCCTTCCCTCCCACCTCCTTCTACTTCCTATAGCCCATTCTGGGCGCGAACCTCTTTTGGTGTTTTAAGCGTCATGTCGTGCTTTAGCTATTTAAAAACAGCAGATCTACAAGCTCATAGCGCGGCACCGAGTGCCGCACTATGAGCTTGTAGGTCTGCTATTTTTGAAAAATCGTGAAAATGTGCCACACATTTGGAATATATATTCTTTCAGAGCGAACGTTTTTAACTCAAATCTTTGCTTCTGGAGGGGGGGTCCCTGGAACAACATATTTTCGGATGGGGGTCGGCGGCCAAATACAATTGTTTTAGAACCACTGACATTAGAAACATGAGGTTTTTCAGAAAACTGTCAAGATTTATCAAAAATCTAAAATAAACTAAAACAAAGGGGGTAGTAGACTAGACAAGTACACGTACAGAACATTGGAAAAAGAAAGAAAAAAAATATGGAGACAGACGGTTTGGAACAGATGGAGAGACAAACACTCACTCACGCACGCACGGGGAGGAGAGATAGGAGACAGACAGCCTGATTCTCCTTCCGTCCATCTGGGCTGTTGTCTCGACTTTTGTCGAGCGTCGTTCGCACTGCCTGCTCCTCCATATGCAGCCGTGCCTCAAGACGCCCTGCCAAAGACCCCCCCAAAGACCCCCACGTTATTATAATAATAGCATGGCATGCTCAAGACGCACTGCCTAAGGACCCCCCAAAGACCCCCATATTATTATAATAACAGCATGGCATTCTGAAGACGCACTGCTAGGGACCCCCAGTAGAGAGAATTTGTGTTAAACATTTCAATATTATTCAAGATTAGAACAAGAGTTAGAGTTTGAAGAGTGTTTTATACTTTTGATTTAATTGTTTCATGTACACAGATGATGAGTTCCACTGTTGGGTGGCTCTATAAATAACTGACTTTTTAATTAATAATAATAATAATAAAACTTTATTTGTATAGCACCTTTCATGACATGAAATGCAGCTCAAAGTGCTGTTTCTGTATTTGGTTTTGGAAGTCCCAGATACTTAGTTTGTTTACAATTGGTTTTAATCTAACTCTATAATGATACCAAATGGAGCCTTAGGGGTTCATTTGTGTGGAATCTGTGGATGCTGTTTCACCATGAATCAAAGATACACTTTGACAACTTTTTCTTATTACTCTGTCACACCCCCCCCCACCCCCCCCCCTCTCCCCCTTTAAAAAAGAGATGGATCTTGCACAGCTTGACACTTTATTTGGTCTTATTTATAAAACAAAGAGAGAAACAAACAATGCTCCTTCTTCCTTCCGGTTATGGGGTAATAGCGTTCCTTCCGGTTATGGGGTATAAGCGTTCCTATTGTGAGGCTGATCAGATCGGAGCAATTATATCTGCCCAGAATACTCTGTGGCGACGATTCAACGAGGTGTCTATTCTTAGTAAAACGGACCTGAGTTGCATCAGTACTAATAGTGGGAAATACATTTACTCAAGTCTGCTGTACTTTTTCTTTCTCTGGCTTGTTTTCTTTCGTTTGGTTTGTTTTCCGTCTCTCTCTCTCTCTCTTGTTGGTTTATTTAAATGTAAATCCTGGCGCTCTGTAATGACATAGTGACATTCTGTACATTCTGTAGTGACATTGTGGATAGTCTGATACTGTATGTGACTTAATCTGTCCATTGCATGCAGACTGAGACTGATCTCAGATCAGATCTAAATCAGATTGAATAAACCACCTCTGGATGTGACTCAAGTCGGGTTCCATGTGACCTGCATTTAGACTTATTTAAACCGATTTTGACCTGAGATCAGATTCTAAAAAAAATGTCTGTTTGAAAATGACAGTTTTCTGAAAAAGCTATGTTTATATGTCGATTTTTTTTTTTTGTTGCAGATCTACAAGCTCATGAGCTTGTAGATCTGCTATTTTTCAATAGCTAAAGCACAGATCTGATTCAGGCTAGTGTAAATCAGGCCTTAGTAAATCAATGCATGCCGTCTCGAACCTCGTGTGTGTGTGTGTGTGTGTGTGTGTGTGTGTGTGTGTGTGTGTGCGTGTGCGTGCAAGATCACAGTGTCCTCTGCCTCAATTTCAATGCTCTGTGAAAATATATCGCTGTCTCTGACACACACACACACGACAAATTGGAGCAGAGCTGTGAGAGAAGGCATTCATTTCTTTGAGAAATCATAATTTAATTCATTTCTGCCTTTCTCTCTAATCTCCTTTCCTCATCTCCTCATTTTGAGGCTTTCATCTCCTCTCCCCTCATATTTGCATTCTTTATCCCATTCCGACCTGAGGAAGATTCTACAAATGTCTTCTAAATCCTGACAGTTTTCTGATAAACACCGTGTTTCTGTCTGTCGTTCTCAAACATTTTCATGTCAAGGACCCTCAGAATTGTCTGTAATTGGCCGCCGACCCCCCATCTGAAAATATGTTTGTTCTAGGGACCCCCCCCCCCCCCCCCCCCCAGAAGCAAAGATTTGAGTTAAAAACGTTTGCTCTGAAATAATATATATCCAAAGATTTGTGCCACATTTTCACGATTTTTCAAAAATTGCAGACCTACAAGCTCGTAGCGCGGCACTTGGTGCCGCGCTATGAGCTTGTAGATCTGCTGTATTTCAATAGCTAAAGTATAACATAATGCTTATTTTGGGTTCCCACCTAAAATGGATAAGCCGTTACCTCATTGTGTGCTTGTTGCGAGCACACACACACACACACACACACACACACACACACACACACACACACACACATCCTCACTATTTATCTACTATACAGATAAACTTTTTACTCTCAGATGTTTTGTCATTTCTTGTTTTTAATATATTTAACTTTTTAAAACTGTGATAAAGGTTTGGACCCTATATATTCCTTCATACTTTCACAGAGGAGGCTCAATTCACACACTGCATACTTTTAATAATTTGTCGTGGATTCATTGGTGTTTATTTGGGAAAACTAACTAACTTTTATTGTGAAAGAGTAAAGGTATATTCAGTGATTTCACTTAATTCAAATATCAGTTCTTTTTTTGTTACTATAGAGTGTGCTGACCATATAAGAGTTCCTCCGTGTCCCCAGTTAACAAAAAAAACAAAACGTAGGTTCCGTTTTTGGCTATAGGTGGCCAAGTCATCATCCAATCAGGATAGAGAGGTGGCCTTCCGCCAATCATGATCGAGCAGAGGCGACTAAATCAACTGTGGATTTAGTCGACTAAAATCATATGACATTTAGTCTATACTAAAACTAGACTTAACAGTGAAACATTCCAGCGTGAGTAAAAGGTGACTGAAACTAAATGAAAACTAGTATTGAAGAGACTATATGACTAAAACTATGACTAAGACTAAAATTGAAATGTCCTGCCAAAAACAACACTGCTATAGAATGCAGTGTATGACCCCAGAGAACCCACAGTGTGTTGTTGTTGACTGCTCTAGGCCTGATAATATTAGTGCCTTTTTGCAGAGAGAGGGAGAGGGAGAGAGGGAGAGAGAGAGAGAGAGAGGGAGAGGGGGAGGGGGAGAGGGAGGTGTTTGGATTGAAAGGGGTGAAAGGAGGGGGTAAGGGGGGGATGCGGCTTCTGAGTCACACTCTGAATGGAGCTGTTATGAAATGTCTGTCAGAGAGAGAGAGAGAGAGAGATAATGATGCAGAGCCAATGCTATGTGTCTACCTTTTTCATTTGGGGATTCTGCGGGGGCTCCCTCTCTCTCTCTCTCTCTCTCTCTCCCTCTCTCTCTCTCTCTCTCTCTCTCTCTCTCTCTCTCTCTCTCTCTCTCTCTCCCTCCCTCTCTCTCTCTCTGTCTCTCTCTCAGCTATGGGTGGAACTGTGCAGTGCCTTTGTTTGAACCTCTCTAAAAAAGTGCCGGGGTTGAAAACAGAGACAGAGAGATCTGGATAGCAGGAGGGAAGTGAGATAGAAGATGGAGACAGTTTAAAAAATGTGTGTGTGTGTGTGTGTGTGTGTGTGTGTGTGTGTGTGTGTGTGTGTGTGTGTGTGTGTGTGCCAATATAAACAAACTATACCCCGCCGATATAGATTGGTTCTGTAACACAGCAGTGTTTCTGTATTATCTTGGTGATATTGTGCTCTGCATGTGTTTTTGGTGTGGGTGTTTGAACAGATATACTGTGAAGACGAATATCCTCCGGGACAATGAAGATTATTATTATTACAATGATTGTGCATTACAGTCACCCGTTCACCGATTCATATACACTCCGATGCACAAACCATGCAAGGCACCACAGACAGACCAGTCTGTGGTGCCTTGCACCACAGACCTCCCACAGACCTGCTGGGTCTGTGGGAGGAATGTAGGGCTTTCAGCGTCTCGCTCAGGAACACTTCCTGTTCATTGAACAGACAGCGCCACAGCTAGTCTCAATGCTACAACATGATTTCAGCACCATGGACAGAGTCACAGCTAGTCTCAATGCTACAACATGATTTCAGCACCATGGACAGAGTCACAGCTAGTCTCAATGCTACAACATGATTTCAGCACCATGGACAGAGTCACAGCTAGTCTCAATGCCACAACATGATTTCAGCACCATGGACAGAGTCACAGCTAGTCTCAATGCTACAACATGAATTCAGCACCATGGACAGAGTCACAGCTAGTCTCAATGCTACAACATGATTTCAGCACCATGGACAGAGTCACAGCTAGTCTCAATGCTACAACATGAATTCAGCACCATGGACAGAGTCACAGCTAGTCTCAATGCTTCAACATGAATTCAGCACCATGGACAGAGTCACAGCTAGTCTCAATGCTACAACATGATTTCAGCACCATGGACAGAGTCACAGCTAGTCTCAACGCTACAACATGATTTCAGCACCATGGACAGAGTCACAGCTAGTCTCAATGCTACAACATGACTTCAGCACCATGGACAGAGTCACAGCTAGTCTCAACGCTACAACATGATTTCACCACCATGGACAGAGTCACAGCTAGTCTCAATGCTACAACATGATTTCAGCACCATGGACAGAGTCACAGCTAGTCTCAATGCTACAACATGATTTCAGCACCATGGGCAGAGTCACAGCTAGTCTCAATGCTACAACATGACTTCAGCACCATGGACAGAGTCACAGCTAGTCTCAATGCTACAACATTACTTCAGCACCATGGACAGAGTCACAGCTAGTCTCAATGCTACAACATGATTTCAGCACCATGGACAGAGTCACATCTAGTCTCAATGCTACAACATGATTTCAGCACCATGGACAGAGTCACAGCTAGTCTCAATGCCACAACATGAATTCAGCACCATGGACAGAGTCAAAGCTAGTCTCAATGCTACAACATGATTTCAGCACCATGGACAGAGTCACAGCTAGTCTCAATGCTACAACATGATTTCAGCACCATGGACAGAGTCACAGCTAGTCTCAATGCTACAACATGATTTCAGCACCATGGACAGAGTCACAGCTAGTCTCAATGCTACAACATGAATTCAGCACCATGGACAGAGTCACAGCTAGTCTCAATGCTACAAAATGATTTCAGCACCATGGACAGAGTCACAGCTAGGTTCAATGCTAAAACATGATTTCAGAACCATGGACAGAGTCACAGCTAGTCTCAATGCTAAAACATGATTTCAGCACCATGGACATGGACTGTAGTCCCCAGAATTATCTCTAAAATTGTTCGCTCTGAAATATATATATTCAAAGATTTGCACCACATTTTACCGACTTTTCAAAAAACAGCATACTTACTCGGTGGCTCACTATTTGAGCTTGTAGATCTGCTATTTTTCAAAAGCTATAAAGTATCGTAGCTACTGTATAAGAGGCTTCTTTGCCCGCGCCACAGACAGACAGCAGAGCAATGCGACGCGCCCCCGTGCCGTTCCATTCCATTCCATTCCGTTCCAGTGTTTGATGCTGCCGTGGTGCGTTTGATGTGTTGTGTGGGCGTTCGGGGGACGGATGGGGTGCGCGAGCTAGCTAGACGTCGTTAGCATATGAAAGGAGCTCTGCTGCCTACTCAGGATGACACTCACTACTGAGGGGCATGCTTAACCCATTCTGACCTGAGATCAGATTCTAAAAATGTCTTTCTATACATCCTGACAGTTTTCCATTCTGACCTGAGATCAGATTCTAAAAATGTCTTCTATGTCTTTCAGTCGCTCTTCAATTTAAAAAAAATAGCCAGATCTACAAGCTCGTAGCGTGCCACCGAGTGGCGCGCTACGAGCTTGTAGATCTGCTATTTTTCAATAGTTAAAGCATAACATGATGCTAACACCAAAAATGTTAAAATGGTTAAGCCGCTTTAGGCGGGAAACCCCTCCTGGTGTTTCATATAAGCATGATATTGAAAAAATAGCAGAGCTACGAGCTTGTAGGTCTGCACATTTTTTTGAAAAGTCGTGAAAATGTGGGCCCAAATGTTTGAATATATATTCTTTCAGAGCAAACTTTTTTTTTTTTTGTAAACTTAATTTTTACATTTCTTCATTCTTACATTTTAACATCTTTATTTTTACATTACACATGTACGCAAGAAAACACACCCCCCCCCCCCCCCCCCTTAAAAAGCGAACTTTTTAACTTTTTAACTTTTCTTTGCTTCTGGGTGGGGTCTTAGGAACATCATATTTTCAGATGGGGGTCGGCGGCCGAATACATACATTTATAAAATACATACATTTTCGGGGGTCCTTGACATGAAAATGTATGAGAGAACCACTGACATTATAGAAACATGGGGTTTTTATAAAAGAAAACTGTCAGGATTTAGAAGACATACAGTATAGAATCGTCCTCAGGTCTAAATGGGTTAACGTATCTCTCTCTGTCAAGCGGTTCCTTTCTCTGCTTTCACCGCTCTGAGCTGAACTCTAACGGTGTTTCTCTGCACTGCTCTGAGCTGAACTCTGAAGGTGTTTCTCTGCACCGCTCTGAGCTGAACTCTAACGGTGTTTCTCTGCACCGCTCTGAGCTGAACTCTCAACTAGACTTAACTCTAACGGTGTTTCTCTGCACCGCTCTGAGCTGAACTCTCAACTAGACTTAACTCTAACGGTGTTCCCAAAACTTGTTTTTCCCAAAGCCAGACGCAGACATCTTGGTGGTATTTCTCCCCCCCTGGGGGGATTCAAACTCAGCAGAAGAGAAGTATAGCGGCCCTCTCCTCCATCGTCAATGGAGCTCGCATCTATTTACCTTTGATTGATTGATTGAAATATTGATTAACAGTTTGCAGAATTACAGTACATTTCAAGCACACAAACTCAATACAAAGACTGTTAACTGTGAGCTGACGACCCAATTAAGCATTACAACAGGGTCCACCATGCATGTTCAATTCATCAAAACATTTGAATTCATCATAACTCATAACTCTCACAGAGTCAGACTCTTCTGCCTGACTCTGTCTCAGTCTGAACAGAACAATGTATTTACAAATATAAATATTGGATATGAATAGGAATCAAATAAAGGTGTAAACAGAGCTGCATGTGTTATATCAGCACTTTGGTTAAAACTATCTTGTGAGACTATATATAAAAAGCATTATCTGTCAGAGATAGTTATACAATATGCATCCATATAGATTACGTTAGCTTTATACTTTTGATAAACAGTGTACCTCCTTCTCCTCCTCTCTCTCTCTCTCTCTCTCTCTCTCTCTCTCTCTCTCTCTCTCTCTCTCTCTCCTGTACCCATTTCATGTGTAATCGGCTGAAGAAGAGTCTCTTGCTTTGTGACAGGCAATTTTGCCGGTTAGCCATGCCAGTTATATTATTCACCAGAAGTCTGGAGCTCTCTGGTGGAGCTGTTGCCCCCGCGACCCGGCTACGGATAAGCGGTTGAAGATGGATGGAGGGAGGGATGGATGGATGGATGGAGGGAGGGAGGGAGGGAGGGAGGGAGGGAGGGAGGGATGGATGGAGGGATGGATGGATGGAGGGATGGATGGATGGAGGGATGGATGGAGGGATGGATGGATGGAGGGATGGATGAAGGGATGGATGGATGGATGGATGGAGGGATGGATGGATGGAGGGATGGATGGATGGATGGAGGGATGGAGGGATGGATGGATGGAGGGATGGATGAAGGGATGGATGGATGGATGGATGGGTGGATGGATGGATGGAGGGATGGATGGATGGATGGAGGGATGGAGGGATGGATGGATGGATGGATGGATGGAGGGATGGATGGATGGATGGATGGATGGAGGGATGGAGGGATGGATGGATGGATGGATGGATGGATGGAGGGATGGATGGATGGATGGATGGATGGAGGGATGGATGGATGGAGGGATGGATGGATGGATGGTTGATATTATGTTTAATTTGCATGATTAAACTGTATAAAGGCCTATATATTCTTGAAAAGGTTGATGAAAAATATCCAAAATGATATGTTGAAGTAATGGTTTTAAACCAGGCGTTATGCAACTACAGTGCTAGGCCAGCGCACGCACGCACGCACGCCACCCCCCTTAAAACACAGCTTGACACTTTGTTTGGTCTTATTTCTTATTTATAAAACAAAGAGAGAAACAAACAATGCTTCTTCCTTCCTTCCGGTTATGGGGTATAAACGTTCCTTCCTTCCGGTTATGGGGTATAAGCGTTCCTATTGTGAGGCTGATCAGATCGGAGGCAATTATATCTGCCCAGAATACTCTGTGGCGACGATTCAACGACGTGTCTATTCTTAGTGAAAACGGACCTGAGTTGCATCAGTACTCGGACCATCTGCACCCAATGTCTCTCTATCTCTCTCTCTCTCTCGCTCTCGCACACGCACACACACACGCACACACACAGGCACACACACGCACACACACGCACGGCATTATATTCTACTAAATGCTGCACTGTAATAAATGTTAGGCTAATTACGGCTGTTCACTTCAAGACAGCAGCGTATTACAATACTTGACACTGTGTGTGCTGTGAGTGTGTGTGTGTGTGTGTGTGTGTGTGTGTGTGTGTACTGTGAATGTGTGTCTTATGTTTCAAACTGTATAATTAAACGTCTTCATATGAATATATCACGCACATGCATGTCTGCTGTGTGTGTGTGTGTGTGTGTGTGTGTGTGTGTGTGTGTGTGTGTGTTTTTGACAGTAATTAATTCGGACAGGAGGCCCAGGGGAAACGGGCTATGAGGCATTTATATTAATTGTCCCTCTTAACACACACACACACGTCACACACACACACACACACACACACACACACACACACACACACACACACACACACACACAAGTCACACACACACACACACACACACACACACACACACACACACACACACACACACACACACACACACACACACACACTGTAAACGGAGATACACAGACATTAGAAAATACAAACATGTTCACGGCCGCACACACACACACACACACACACACACACACACACACACACACACACAGATGGTTGTGATGCAATTATTTCATGGTGAACAATTCAACAATTCCTTTCGTCCTTTTCTGCTCTGTGTTCACCCCTTCAGCTCCTCTCCTCTCCTCTCCTCTCCTCTCCTCTCCTCTCCTCTCCTCTCCTCTCCTCTCCTCAGTCTCTGAGGACACAAAGCCCACGGCCATTTGCCAAAGGGTGGCGCTATATAGCACTCAATTGAAAATGCGAAATGTTAACAGGCATGCATAGCTCATGAACCGTTTGACCGGCAGCAATACAAACTTCAATACCCATCATGCATCTCCTCATGTTCTGACTTTGACCTCTGACCTTTATTAGATCAACCACCAGTTTGAATTATATGAAAAACAATCAATCTACTCACGGGATCTTTGATCATGTGGATCTGCTGTACTTTCCATGCTTTCGTGTGAGGCTGCATGCATAAGATCAGTCAGAACCGTTCATATTTGGAAAATATATATTGCTTATGTAATTAGTGAAGTTTAACAGAGCTATATGAATGTTTTGAACATTTGGAAGCCATGAATATGTTAACTACTGTAAACGACAGCATACTGTACTCATTTCAAATGACAGTCGGACAAAAGAGACGCTTCAGATCAGCATGAGGATAGCAGATCTACAAGACCATATATTATAGACGCTTCAGATCAGCATGGGGATAGCAGATCTACAAGATCATATTATAGACGCTTCAGATCAGCATGGGGATAGCAGATCTACAAGACCATATTATTATAGACGCTTCAGATCAGCATGGGGATAGCAGATCTACAAGACCATATATTATAGCTTCAGATCAGCATGGGGATAGCAGATCTACAAGACCATATATTAGAGACGCTTCAGATCAGCATGGGGATAGCAGATCTACAAGATCATATATTATAGCTTCAGATCAGCATGGGGATAGCAGATCTACAAGACCATATATTATAGACGCTTCAGATCAGCATGGGGATAGCAGATCTACAAGACCATATATTATAGACGCTTCAGATCAGCATGGGGATAGCAGATCTACAAGACCATATATTATAGCTTCAGATCAGCATGGGGATAGCAGATCTACAAGACCATATATTATAGACGCTTCAGATCAGCATGGGGATAGCAGATCTACAAGATCATATATTAAAGACGCTTCAGATCAGCATGGGGATAGCAGATCTACAAGACCATATATTATAGCTTCAGATCAGCATGGGGATAGCAGATCTACAAGACCATATATTATAGACGCTTCAGATCAGCATGGGGATAGCAGATCTACAAGATCATATATTATAGACGCTTCAGATCAGCATGGGGATAGCAGATCTACAAGACCATATATTATAGCTTCAGATCAGCATGGGGATAGCAGATCTACAAGATCATATATTATAGACGCTTCAGATCAGCATGGGGATAGCAGATCTACAAGACCATATATTATAGACGCTTCAGATCAGCATGGGGATAGCAGATCTACAAGATCATGTTATTATAGCTTCAGATCAGCATGGGGATAGCAGATCTACAAGACCATATATTATAGACGCTTCAGATCAGCATGGGGATAGCAGATCTACAAGACCATATAGTACAGCGGGATACATTATACACTGGGGAAGTAGAGCAGGAAGGGGTTAAAAAGAACACACGCACACACTCACACACACACACACACACACACACACACACACACACACACACACACACACACACACACACACACACATACACCACCCCCGGCCCTGCACTCCAAAATGACCACGCACGCACACACACGCACCGCATGTTGCACACATCACAACTACACTAAGCCGACGAGGGAGGGAGAGAGAGGGAGAGAGAGGATGGGGGAGAGGGAGAGACACAGTCTAGGCTGTCAGTGAGTGTGTAATTAAGTCGTGCTCTCTGTCTCTGCTCTTCTGAACAAGTGGTAATTTAACCCATTCTGACCTGGCACCAATTTTGGTGTTAGCATCATGTTATGCTTTAGCTATTGAAAAATAGCAGATCTACAAGCTCATATCGCGCCACCGAGTGGCGCGATACGAGCTTGTAGGTCTGCTATTTTTGAAAAATTGAAGAACGACTGACATTTTCAGAATCTGATCTCAGGTCAGAATGGGTTAATCAGACCAAGTGTGTGTCCAGTGGAAACCTCGTATGAATCTGATCTCAGGTCAGAATGGGTTAAGTGAAGTGAAGACGAATAGAGAACGGAGCAGGCAGAGAGACTACAGACTGTGTAGAGAACGGAGCAGGCAGAGAGACTACAGACTGTATAGAGAACGGAGCAGGCAGAGAGACTACAGACTGTATAGAGAACGGAGCAGGCAGAGAGACTACAGACTGTGTAGAGAACGGAGCAGGCAGAGAGACTACAGACTGTAGAGAACGGAGCAGGCAGAGAGACTACAGACTGTATAGAGAACGGAGCAGGCAGAGAGACTACAGACTGTATAGAGAACGGAGCAGGCAGAGAGACTACAGACTGTATAGAGAACGGAGCAGGCAGAGAGACTACAGACTGTATAGAGAACGGAGCAGGCAGAGAGACTACAGACTGTATATAGAACGGAGCAGGCAGAGAGACTACAGACTGTATAGAGAACGGAGCAGGCAGAGAGACTACAGACTGTGTAGAGAACGGAGCAGGCAGAGAGACTACAGACTGTGTAGAGAACGGAGCAGGCAGAGAGACTACAGACTGTATAGAGAACGGAGCAGGCAGAGAGACTACAGACTGTGTAGAGAACGGAGCAGGCAGAGAGACTACAGACTGTGTAGAGAACGGAGCAGGCAGAGAGACTACAGACTGTATAGAGAACGGAGCAGGCAGAGAGACTACAGACTGTATAGAGAACGGAGCAGGCAGAGAGACTACAGACTGTATAGAGAACGGAGCAGGCAGAGAGACTACAGACTGTGTAGAGAACGGAGCAGGCAGAGAGACTACAGACTGTATAGAGAACGGAGCAGGTAGAGAGACTACAGACTGTATAGAGAACGGAGCAGGCAGAGAGACTACAGACTGTGTAGAGAACGGAGCAGGCAGAGAGACTCCAGACTGTGTAGAGAACGGAGCAGGCAGAGAGACTACAGACTGTAGAGAACGGAGCAGGCAGAGAGACTACAGACTGTATAGAGAACGGAGCAGGCGGAGAGACTACAGACTGTATAGAGAACGGAGCAGGCAGAGAGACTCCAGACTGTGTAGAGAACGGAGCAGGCAGAGAGACTACAGACTGTAGAGAACGGAGCAGGCAGAGAGACTACAGACTGTAGAGAACGGAGCAGGCAGAGAGACAGAGCCATCTTTAAGGCTCCAGCAGTGATTATCAACCCGTTTAATGTCATGGACCCCCAGTATATTAATAATGCAATGTGGAAATCTGTTCCTCTGTTACAAGGAAAATGTCCAGATTCGAAATATACTTGTTTTAAGTAGTACAAAAGTATCAAAATGTAGATCAAAATGTAGTAGAAAGTACTCGTTATGTTTCACAAGGTCTCAAATATAAAATATATTTTTGAAAATGGCAGATCTACAAGCTCGTACATAGGGCTGAAGTAGTTGTATGTATGTATGTATGTGTGTATGTATGTGTGTGTATGTATTTGGTTAAAATGGGTAGGGTTTAAAAAAAGGCAAGAGTTTGCTCTGGTGCACTGGCCTAAAAGTGGGTCCTTAAAAGCTGCTAAAACTTCTGAAATGTATGCATGTGTAGGTATGTATGTATGTGTGTAGTATTTAAAAGGGGGGCCTTTTTGTAAAAAGCCCAGCCCACAATACCTTCATATATTTAAAACTAATCCAAAATAAGGTTACCAGTGAAGGTCAAAATGCCTATTCACTGGGGACTATGCAAGGCAGAGGCGTCCACCCCCCTGAGTCCAGTTGTATGTATGTATGTATGTCTTGTAATAATCAAAATCTACAAAGTAACTAGTAACTGAAGTTTTATAATAATTGTAGTGGAGTAAAAGTGCACTGCTTCCCTCTGAGACGTAGTGGAGTAATACAGTTTTCAGCAAACCAAAAAAAAAAAGGTAACTAGGACTAGAGAACTATATGATTGGCATCTCCCTTAGAGGAGAAGGAGTTCTCCTTCCACCCACTTGCATTAAGTTGCTCAAAAGCGCATGAGGCGATTTCACTCCTCCTTCCTGGTAGGAACAGAGTGCATTCTGGGATGGATTTGCCCCAAACACAGGAACGCGCTGGTCGTTGACTATCATTGTGCCGTGTGTGTGCACGTTCACGTATGAAACATTCGTTCACGTGTCATATACGTGCGCAATGATAGCCAACGGACCAGCGCTGGCTCGAGCTGCAATACCTTCATTCGGCCACTATGTCCATTTGGCCTCAGGGTTTCCTCCGGGTGGCGTCTCTATTCATATATACTCTAAGGGTCTACCCCAGGGAGCAGTATCCGCCACAACTCCCCCCGCCGCCGCCACCGGAGGCGTCCGACTTCTGCGTCTTCCTGAGCAGGCCCCCCCGCCCCCCCTGCCCCACCCCCGGGGTCTCCCTCTCCCACAGGCCCGGCGTGTCCAGTATCCTCGCCACCAGCTCCTGGAAGGCGGCGTGGACGCCGTCCCTCGTCTTGGCGCTGGCCTCCACGAACAGCATGCCGTGGCGCTCGGCGAAGCGCGCGCCCTCCGCGGCGTCCACCTCGTGGTCGCGGGCCTGGCGGTCCGTCTTGTTGGCCACCAGCACCTTGGCCAGGTCGGCGCGCGTCCCGTAGGTCTGCAGCTCGCCCAGCCAGGCGCCCAGCGCGGCGAAGGTCTCGCGGCGCGTCACGTCGTACACCAGCACCACGCCCTGCGCGCCGCGGTAGTAGCTGGGCGTCAGCGTGCGGAAGCGCTCCTGGCCCGCCGTGTCCCAGATGGCCAGCTTGGCCTTCCTGTGGGCGTGGCCCGCGTCGCCCTGCGGCGGCAGCGCCAGCGTCTTCACCTTGAAGTCCACGCCGATGGTGGCGGGCTGGCCGGGGGCGAAGGTGTCGTCCGTGAAGCGCAGCAGGAGGCTGGACTTCCCCACGCCGCTTTCGCCGATGATCAGGATCTTCAGCGTGGTCAGGATGTTGCTCTCCATCATGTTCTGTTAGTCGGTGCCGTTTGTCTTTGGGTCTTTGGTTCTGTTCTCTGCTGTGTTCTGTTAGTCGATGCTGTTTGTCTTTGGGTCTTTGGTTCTGTTCTCTGCTGTCTTGTCTCCTGTTTGTCTCCTCTGTCTGTCTCCTGTCTCTTCTGTCTGTTCTGTCTGTCCTTCTGTCTTGTCTACCGTCTGTCTCTTCTGTCCGTCTCTACCGTCTGTCTCTTGTCTCCTGTGTCCGTCTCTTATGTCTTGTCTCCTGTCTGTCTCTTATATCTGTCTCTTATATCTGTCTCTTATATCTGTCTTGTCTCTCCTGTCTTGTCTCTCCTGTCTGTATCTACCGTCTGTCTCTCCTGTCTTGTCTCTCCTGTCTGTCTCTCCTGTCTGTCTCGTCTCCTGTCTGTCTCCTGTGTCTGTCTGTCTCTCCTGTCTTGTCTCTCCTTGTCTGTCTCTCCTGTCTTGTCTCTCCTGTCTGTCTGTCTGTCTTGTCTCTCCTGTCTGTCTCTCCTGTCTGTCTCTCCTGTCTGTCTCTCCTTGTCTGTCTCCTCCCTGTGTCTCGTCTCTCTCTGTGTCTGCGTTTCTCTCTCTTCTGAATCTCTTGTCTCTCGTCCTCTCTCTCTCTCTCTCTCTCTCCCTAACCTCTACAGCGCTGTGTTCTCACACAGACCCCCGTCAGCTCTTTATATACGAGGCCGGGGCAGAGCGGTGGTTTTGGTGACGTCACGCTAACTGTACGCCATAATGTACAGTATGTGTCTTCCATAATGTACGTACATACTGTACTACGGTTTAGTCTGAAGCTGACGGGAACTATACCTGTGACCACGCCATTAGGGCGGGTCATACTTTTTTTATTTTTGAAAATCAAAATGCTTGGGTGTCTATTTTGTGTGTTTTTTTCTGGAGAATTCAAATATGAAATTATTTTTTGGATAGGACAACTCTTACCTACATGAATTTGCATTTTTAAATCACTAATTGTACCCGTTCTACCTCATTTATAAGATTTAAAATCCAAAGGAAATTCTAACATGTGGGGTGTCTAAATTACTTGTTTTTTGATGGAGAATTCAAATATCACATTATTTGTTGGATAGAACAACTCTAACCTACATTATTTTGTACTTCTAAGTTGCTTATTTTGCCCGTTTTAACCTCTTTTTAGGATTTTCAAAGACATAAAGGACATCATTTATATTGACAAAGTCAAATCAAATTTACATTTATTGACAATTCAAGTGCATATCACTGGATAAAAGTACAATGATCAATCATCACTTTCTGAACTTTACAAGGTTGAATAAGTCCTGCTTTGACTCAGCTTTAGACATCAGCCTCCTGCTGGTCTCCTGAGCCCTGATTCCTCCATCCCTCTTTTCCAGAGAAGTAAATAGCAGAAGCCTCAGTCACCATTTTGACCACCCTCTCAATGCTTTGAGTGTGGCTAGGCCAGTTGGGCACCTCCATGGGGGTGTCGATGAAGTTCTTAATCTCTGAGGTGTTTAGTGTGCAGGTGAGAGGTGGCTCTGACACACCTTCTGACCAGCGAATCAATCCACCAATGCTGGAAGCATCATGATTGATCTCAGGTGTACTTCTGGATCTTACAGAGTTGTCTCCCAGCTGAGTGTCTGGGTCTCCTTCTCCCCTGATGGCCAGGATTCTCTCCACCCCCTCAATCCTCTCCTTCTGATCCTTCGAGCACAGTAGTGTTTGGAGGATGGCTTCACTGTGGGCATACCACGCAGATCTTGTAACAGTTGGCATCACAATGTTCAATACCTGCTTCCTCTGGGACTTGAGACAGTCCAGCTGAAACAGTATGTGCCTAGGCCCTTCAATCCAGCACTCCTTGACCTTCACATTGAACCAACAGGGATATACACTCCAATTATGTATTCAACAATGTCCTTCAGTTTTGTCAGATTTTTTCCTTTCAGTCCATGCTTTGACACCCAGATCCTGAGAAGTCTGTTTGCTGTGGTGAGCCAGCGGCTGTGGTTTACTGGCCCGGCAGGCCAGTGGCAGGTTGACTTCAGTGTGTGTACTGTACTGACTGACTGACCCCAGGCCAGTGGCAGGTTGACTTCAGTGTGTGTACTGTACTGACTGACTGACCCCAGGCCAGTGGCAGGTTGACTTCAGTGTGTGTACTGTAGTAGGGCCAGTAAACCACAGCCGCTGGCTCACCACAGCAAACAGACTTCTCAGGATCTGGGTGTCAAAGCATGGACTGAAAGGAAAAAATCAGACAAAACTGAAGGACATTGTTGAATACATAATTGGAGTGTATATCCCTGTTGGTTCAATGTGAAGGTCAAGGAGTGCTGGATTGAAGGGCCTAGGCACATACTGTTTCAGCTGGACTGTCTCAAGTCCCAGAGGAAGCAGGTATTGAACATTGTGATGCCAACTGTTACAAGATCTGCGTGGTATGCCCACAGTGAAGCCATCCTCCAAACACTACTGTGCTCGAAGGATCAGAAGGAGAGGATTGAGGGGGTGGAGAGAATCCTGGCCATCAGGGGAGAAGGAGACCCAGACACTCAGCTGGGAGACAACTCTGTAAGATCCAGAAGTACACCTGAGATCAATCATGATGCTTCCAGCATTGGTGGATTGATTCGCTGGTCAGAAGGTGTGTCAGAGCCACCTCTCACCTGCACACTAAACACCTCAGAGATTAAGAACTTCATCGACACCCCCATGGAGGTGCCCAACTGGCCTAGCCACACTCAAAGCATTGAGAGGGTGGTCAAAATGGTGACTGAGGCTTCTGCTATTTACTTCTCTGGAAAAGAGGGATGGAGGAATCAGGGCTCAGGAGACCAGCAGGAGGCTGATGTCTAAAGCTGAGTCAAAGCAGGACTTATTCAACCTTGTAAAGTTCAGAAAGTGATGATTGATCATTGTACTTTTATCCAGTGATATATACATGCACTTGAATTGTCAATAAATGTAAATTTGATTTGACTTTGTCAATATAAATTATGTCCTTTATGTCTTTGAAAATCCTAAAAAGAGGTTAAAACGGGCAAATTATGCAACTTAGAAGTACAAAATAATGTAGGTTAGAGTTGTTCTATCCAACAAATAATGTGATATTTGAATTCTCCATCAAAAAACAAGTAATTTTGACACCCCACATGTTAGAATTTCCTTTGGATTTTAAATCTTATAAATGAGGTAGAACGGGTACAATTAGCGATTTAAAAATGCAAATTCATGTAGGTAAGAGTTGTCCTATCCAAAAAATAATTTCATATTTGAATTCTCCAGAAAAAAACACACAAAATAGACACCCAAGCATTTTGATTTTCAAAAAAAAAAAAAGTATGACCCGCCCTACCACGCCATGGTCACTCATCTATGACATCACCACCAGTATACTGTGCCATAAGGCTATCCGACGTCCACTATACCTACTGGCAAAATGTGGAACTGCAGCATTAGTCAGAGAGTAGCCTCGATACCCAGGCTTTAATTTCGTCTGCGTGAAAAATGAAAGCCTGGAGGAACGCATTGGCTGCCTTGGTCTAGAAGTGGGAGTCAACGCTTCCGGGTGGGCGTCGCTCCAAATTATGTGACGTAGCGCTTCACTAGGTGGGAGAGAGGAGTGGCCAGGGCTGACGGACACATCGGTGAGATCCAATCAGGGCGTGCGCAAATCTCAGCCGCGACCCAACCCCTATAGAGACCAGAAACTTAACACGTTAGCTCAGGCTAGTCAGAGAGTGGCGACACTATAGCGTTGGCTCCCCATCCATCGTACACCCGCTGTGTCAAAAGCAGTGAACCTCGTGTTTTCCTGACCAATCAGAGTGCAGAGGGAGGGGCTAGAGGGTAAATGGTTTTCAATGGAGAGAGAGAGAGGGAGAGAGAGAGAGAGAGAGAGAGAGATAATGAAAGTAAGTGATGTCTTGATGAATCTGCTAATCATTCAGTCGTCCTATCCTGCTTCTATGGCATAGGCAGCTCCCGGCTGGATAGACGCACCTGCAGCAGATGAGCCTGATTAATTAGAGAGAGCGAGAGAGAGGTGTGTGTGTGTGTGTGTGTGTGTGTGTGTGTGTGTGTGTGTGTGTGTGTGTGTGTGTGTGTGTGTGTGTGTGTGTGTGTGTGTGTGTGTGTGTGTGTGTGTGTGTGTGTGTGTGTGTGTGTGTGTGTGTGTGTGTGTGTGTGTGTGTGTGTGTGTGTGTGTGTGTGTGTGTGTGTGTGTGTGTGTGTGTGTGTGTGTGCGTGCGTGTGTGTGTGCGCGTCATTTGAATACGACTGTGTAGACCATCAGTAATTCGCGAAAACTAGAGTTCTCAACAGGCCCGAAAATGTAGACCCGCCCCTTACCTGGGCCCTCATCAAACCCTGTACACTCAAGACACACACTCCATATATGGGCAGACCTCATCAGACCCTGTACACTCAAGACACTGCCCCCGCTGCCACCCTTACATCTCCATATATGGAGCTGACCTGTTCTGACATTCCATTATGTTGTTCTGACCTCATAAAACCCTGTACACTCAAGACACGCTCCATATATGGGCAGACCTCATCAAACCCTGTACACTCAAGACACTGCCCCCGCTGCCACCCTTACATCTCCATATATGGAGCAGCTGACCTGTTCTGACATTCCATAATGATGTTGATCTGACCTCATCAAACCCTGTTTGTACACTCAAGACACGCTCCATATATGGACAGTACAGAATTAATTCCATGCAGTATGTTGTTGATCAGCCCCCCCCCCCCCCCCCCCCCCCCCCCCCCCCCATGTCAAAGCGCCAGCACTCGCCCAGCAGTCTGCCGTCACCCAGGCAACCTGGCGGGGTCACGCTTCTCACCCTTAGGGTGTCCTCCAGGAACTGTCTTTATGCTTAATTAGGCGTTTACAAGGGTGGGATTATATTTCACCAAAAGTTATATAACTATGCACAATCCACTTATGTGGAGCAGAAGTAGGCATAGATAACATTTAGTCATAGAATGAAGTGTTATTTTGTATTGTTCATCATTATTTGTAGATGTGATTCACTGACTAAGTCTATGGTGCATTTCTTTTCATTTGCAGTAGTTTAGATGTTGTGACATGCACTTTTGCAATGACCACACTTAATGTAAGTCGCGCTTAATGTAAATCGCTCTGGATTAAGAGCGTCTGCTAAATGCCTAAATTGTAAATTGTAACATGGTGTGGTAGATCCTATTGTAATATATTCCTTTTTTCCACTGATAAGAGAAACTGACATGTAACCCATGGCATATATTCTAAGTATAATGCATATACTGTAGATGTAACTCTCCTTGACAGTTTTAACATTAACAACCTAAACATAACCTGGACAATTGAGTTCCATGCACACGACCCGTTTTGCATGTTGCATTTAGGTTCTCCGTTCAGGAACTGAATCAGGAACTGTCTTAAAAAAATCATATTTTATTTTATTTCATTTTTTTTTCTTTCTGGAATTTTCGTCTCAGCTTTTGTTTTGTTTTGTTATTGAACGGTTTAGTGTTCAAGCTGAGGTCTTTCGGCCCCCGGCGTCCATCCCATCTCCTGAAATACCACCATCCGAGACGCTCTGATCGATGGGGTTAAACGTTAACCCATTCTGACCTGAGATCAGATTCATACCAGGTTCCCACTGTGGACACACACTGGTCTGATTATAACCCATTCTGACCTGAGATCAGATTCATACGTGGTTTCCACTGTGGACACACACTGGTCTGATTAACCCATTCTGACCTGAGATCAGATTCATACGTGGTTTCCACTGTGGACACACACTGGTCTGATTATAACCCATTCTGACCTGAGATCAGATTATGAAAATGTCAGTCGTTCTTCGATTTTTCAAAAATAGCCAGACCTACAAGCTCGTAGCGCGCCACTCTGTGGCGCGCTACGAGCTTGTAGGTCTGCTATTTTTCAACAGCTAAAGCATAACATGATGCTAACACCAAAAATGGGTTCACGTTCAGAATGGGTTAAACGTTTGCCAGAGATGTATTGTTTTTGCGGAAATATAAGCCTCTGCGAGATGGAGGGAGTCCCTGCCAATTTCACTCTGAGCCCTTTTTTGATTCTCTCCACAAAACGAAATGCATAGAAAGAAAAGATGGCCTCTAGACATTTGTGTTGCAGGTCAGTCCGTCTGTCAGCGTCTGTTTCTCCTCCCCATGTTGTGTCTGTTGCCTCGCTCGTCTAAGAGCCTCTGTTTTCTCCTCATGTTGTGTCTGTTGCCTCGCTCGTCTAAGAGCCGCTGTTTTCTCCTCATGTTGTGTCTGTTGCCTCGCTCGTATACGAGCAGCTGTTTCTCCTCCTCATGTTGTGTCTGTTGCCTCGCTCGTCTAAGAGCCGCTGTTTTCTCCTCATGTTGTGTCTGTTGCCTCGCTCGTCTAAGAGCCGCTGTTTTCTCCTCATGTTGTGTCTGTTGCCTCGCTCGTATACGAGCAGCTGTTTCTCCTCCTCATGTTGTGTCTGTTGCCTCGCTCGTCTAAGAGCCGCTGTTTTCTCCTCATGTTGTGTCTGTTGTCTCGATCGTATACGAGCCGCTGTTTTCTCCTCATGTTGTGTCTGTTGCCTCGCTCGTCTAAGAGCCGCTGTTTTCTCCTCATGTTGTGTCTGTTGCCTCGCTCGTCTAAGAGCCGCTGTTTTCTCCTCATATTGTGTCTGTTGCCTCGCTAGTAGTAGTAGTAGTAGTAGTAGTTCCAATGAGCAAATATTTGAGTTAGAAACATTCGCTCTGAAAGGATATATATTCAAAGTTTTGAACCACATTTTCACGATTTAAATAAACAAATAGCAGACGTACAATCTCGTAGCGTGCAGGGCACTCTTTTTTTCACCAGCTAAATCATAACATAATGCTTTTAAAAATCACCAAATGGGGTCCCCCGCCCCCAAAATGGGTTATTGCAGCAGAGGGGGGAAAAAAAGGGAACATGCATGCTCAGCAAACCCACCACATATCCTATAGATGTGAAGGGAATAACGTGAACAAAGCGTCACGGCTTCGGCTACTCGTGAATTCAAACGTAATAATTTGCGCGTGGACGTGGTTCACATCTGAAAGAGGAGGATCTGGGGGTTTTTGTTTGACTGATATGACAGCTACTGTATATAGTGAAGAGACGCAGAGCGTCCTGCCGTGGTCAGCAAATCTTCTCTTCTATAATTATTCACCTCCTATACGTTATCATACTGTACACACACTGTACTGTACTGTACTGTACTGTCATCATATACTGTACAGAATGGCATCAAACGTGTAGCAGATCTATACCAGCTGGAGACACACGGCACAATCATGTGTTTTAACTCGTTAGTGAATACGGATGTAACTTGCATCTCTGTACTGAGAGAGAGAGAGAGAGAGAGAGGTGTTCCCATGGTGATATAATTGTGTGTGTGTGTGTGTGTGTGTGTGTGTGTGTGTGTGCGTGTGCGTGTGTGTTGTACATGCACACGTTACAGTTCACCATGTATGTCATGTGTACATGCCTGTGGAGTTGTTTGAGCACACGCGTGTCGTGTCATATGTGTTCGTGTATCACTAAAATCCGAGGCTTTTTTTTTTCTTTCCCTCGAACCCATTTTCAATTAAGAAATACCAATCAAAACACTGATAGCCATCGTTATGTGCACGCATACGCGCGCCCGCCCGCACACACACACACACACCTGCGCGCACACACACGCACACACACACACACACACACACACACAGGCCCTTGCGGGTCTGTGATCCTCACGCAGGGTTTTTTCTCAGTTGTGTGTGAGATATATATATATATATATATATATATATATATATATATATATATACAGTATATAGTGGGA
>NC_137871.1:44827994-44830494 GCF_963924005.1 Protomyctophum bolini
ACAACATGAGTTCAGCACCATGGACAGAGTCACAGCTAGTCTCAATGCTACATGATTTCAGCACCATGGACAGAGTCCCAGCTAGTCTCAATGCTACAACATTAATTCAGCACCATGGACAGAGTCACAGCTAGTCTCAATGCTACAACATGATTTCAGCACCATGGACAGAGTCACAGCTAGTCTCAATGCTACAACATGATTTCAGCACCATGGACAGAGTCACAGCTAGTCTCAATGCTACAACATGATTTCAGCACCATGGACAGAGTCACAGTGCTCAGACCCACCCAGCCAGCCACCACACACACACACACACACACACACACACACACACACACACACACCCACACACACACACAGCTCCGTAAGGGAGTGGTTGCACCACTCAAAAAGAAAATGAAAGAAAAAAAAATACTCTCTAATATAGACATCCTGTGTTTATAACAATATGACTGTCATGTGTATCCTGTACTGAGAAAGACCTGATGAAGAGGTCTTGAAGAAAACAATCTCTCTCTCTCTCTCTCTCTCTCTCTCTCTCTGTCTCTGTCTCTCTCGTAACAGCACCCTGCTCTGTACGTAGCCATCAAACACCATGCTGGTGTTTGATGCAGTAAGTAGCACCTGTGCATGCACACACACACACACACACGCACACATGCATGCACGCACGCACACACACACCCACTCACTGAGTAATTGTCAACAGCCACATAGAGTTTCCTCTCTGTGTAAACAAATGCATACTGTGACCCGTTTTCTGTTTGCAAATGTACGCCTTCGTGCGTGCACGCACACACACACACACACACACGCACACACACACGCACACACACACACACACACGCGTGTTAATACTTACCAGATGTAATTACCCTGTCATTAACAGAATGTCAAGAGTCCTCTTTGAATGAATGCACGTACTGTATGTATGAATCACTGTTGTTACTGTACTATACACACACACTGTTCCTCAATTGTGATTATATCTCTTTCTTTAACCCATTCTGACCCGAGATCAGATTCAAAAAATGTCTTCTAAATCCTGACAGTTTTCTGAAAAAGCTATGTTTCTATGTCAGTCGTTCTTCGATTAAAAATAAAAATCACACACGTGTGAACTGAGTGTTGCAATTCTCCCCCCCCCCCCCCCCCCCCTCTCTCTCTCTCTCTCTCATTAGAGACACAGCACTACCCCTCCCTCTGTTTCTGGCGCCCCCTACTGGTATAAATCAGTAACATACTCAGGCTCATGTGCACACACAGGTACACAGGTACGTACACGGACATTGCTGGTTGTAGGAGTGGTTTGCACCACTCAAAATAGCAGACCTACAAGCTCGTAGCGCGCCACTCGGTGGCGCGCTACGAGCTTGTAGATCTGCTGTTTTTCAATAGCTAAAGCATAACATAATGCTATAACACAAAAGGGGTTCCTGCCCAAAATGGGTTAAATTGTATCCGCGCACATGCACCGTGTGTGAGAAACACTGTGTGTCTCTCTGTGGAGAGAATGATCCCTGACTGTCATTGAAGTAATTATTTCCATCTTTTTTCTAGTGATTCGATAACCTTCAAGTCCCATTTCCACCACAGAGCTAATCTCTGCGTGATCCAATATTAGGATTTAGCCTTAATACGAGTCTGGTGGGGTCGCACTGCATGGCTTCGCTTCAGAGATAAAGAGTGTGTGTGTGTGTGTGTGTGTGTGTGTGTGTGTGTGTTCGTTCATATGATGGTGTGTGTGTGTGTGTGTGGTTTTATATCTGCATTTACACATAGCAACAGATACAGGAATCAATGTAACACAGGCACGCGCACACGCATATGCACACGCATACGCACTCACACACACACACACACACACACACACACACACACACACACACACACACACACTCACACTCTGAAACCCGGCTGTCGTGAAAGCGGTATAGTGTAGATGACTAAAGATGTTAAGAACTGCTGACTCCTGAAAGTGTTTGTGGAACATTTCAAGCTTTCAAACAAACTCTTCTAACTCAAAGACGGCGTTTCCCTTCAGAAATGGTTGTGCGAGACGACGACCTCAGAGCCTCAACGTAATGCCTGGCAGACACACTTCTAACACTTCACAGCAAAGCTCTTTCTTAACCCATTCTGGGCGGGAACCTCTTTTTGGTGTTTCTACTTATAAGCATTATGTTATACTTTAGCTATTGAAAATAATAGTAGATCTACAAGCTCGTAAGAGCGCCACCGAGTGGCGCGCTACGAGCTTGTAGGTCTGCTATTTTTGAAAAGTCGTGCAAATGCGGCACAAATCTTTGAATATATATAAGGGTTTTTAACTCAAATATTTGAAGAAAAAAATATATAAATATATATATATTTTTTTTCAGAAGACTTTCAGGAGATCTTTTTTAATTCGACGTCCGGCCTAAACGACTTAAATTTGAGTGGGAGGAGAGAGGGCCGCTATAGAAGATGCTAGGACAGCAAACTGTCCCTTTATTTG
>NC_137871.1:44835494-44837994 GCF_963924005.1 Protomyctophum bolini
CAGTGTTTTAAATCACAGACACAGGGAACAGGCCTTCTCCTGGAGTTGTGTCTGTTCTGCAGTGTTTTAAATCACAGACACAGGGAACAGGCCTTCTCCTGGAGTTGTGTCTGTTCTGCAGTGTTTTAAATCACAGACACAGGGAACAGGCCTTCTCCTGGAGTTGTGTCTGTTCTGCAGTGTTTTAAATCACAGACACAGGGAACAGAGCCCTTCTCCTGGAGTTGTGTCTGTTCTGCAGTGTTTTAAATCACAGACACAGGGAACAGAGCCCTTCTCCTGGAGTTGTGTCTGTTCTGCAGTGTTTTAAATCACAGACACAGGGAACAGGCCTTCTCCTGGAGTTGTGTCTGTTCTGCAGTGTTTTAAATCACAGACACAGGAACAGGCCTTCTCCTGGAGTTGTGTCTGTTCTGCAGTGTTTAAATCACAGACACAGGGAACAGGCCTTCTCCTGGAGTTGTGTCTGTTCTGCAGTGTTTTAAATCACAGACACAGGGAACAGGCCTTCTCCTGGAGTTGTGTCTGTTCTGCAGTGTTTTAAATCACAGACACAGGGAACAGAGCCCTTCTCCTGGAGTTGTGTCTGTTCTGCAGTGTTTTAAATCACAGACACAGGGAACAGCCCTTCTCCTGGAGTTGTGTCTGTTCTGCAGTGTTTTAAATCACAGACACAGGGAACAGAGCCCTTCTCCTGGAGTTGTGTCTGTTCTGCAGTGTTTTAAATCACAGACACAGGGAACAGAGCCCTTCTCCTGGAGTTGTGTCTGTTCTGCAGTGTTTTAAATCACAGACACAGGGAACAGGCCTTCTCCTGGAGTTGTGTCTGTTCTGCAGTGTTTTAAATCACAGACACAGGGAACAGAGCCCTTCTCCTGGAGTTGTGTCTGTTCTGCAGTGTTTTAAATCACAGACACAGGGAACAGGCCTTCTCCTGGAGTCGTGTCTGTTCTGCAGTGTTTTAAATCACAGACACAGGGAACAGGGAGTCGTGTCAGTTCTGCAGTGTTTTAAATCACAGACACAGGGAACAGGCCATCTCCTGAGAGTGAGCGTGTCTGTCTGCAGTGTTTTAAATCACAGACACAGGGAACAGGCCTTCTCCTGGAGTCGTGTCTGTTCTGCAGTGTTTTAAATCACAGACACAGGGAACAGGCCTTCTCCTGGAGTCGTGTCTGTTCTGCAGTGTTTTAAATCACAGACACAGGGAACAGGCCTTCTCCTGGAGTCGTGTCTGTTTCCCTGGCTGCTGTGTTTTAAATCACAGACACAGGAACAGGCCTTCTCCTGGAGTCGTGTCTGTTCTGCAGTGTTTTAAATCACAGACACAGGGAACAGAGCCCTTCTCCTGGAGTCGTGTCTGTTCTGCAGTGTTTTTAAATCACAGACACAGGGAACAGACCTTCTCCTGGAGTCGTGTCTGTTCTGCAGTGTTTTAAATCACAGACACGGGGAACAGGCCTTCTCCTGGAGTCGTGTCTGTTCTGCAGTGTTTTAAATCACAGACACGGGGAACAGGCCTTCTCCTGGAGTTGTGTCTGTTCTGCAGTGTTTTAAATCACAGACACAGGGGACAGAGCCCTTCTCCTGGAGTTGTGTCTGTTCTGCCAGTGTTTTAAATCACAGACACAGGCACAGAGCTTCTCCTGGAGTTGTGTCTGTTCTGCAGTGTTTTAAATCACAGACACAGGGAACAGGCCTTCTCCTGGAGTTGTGTCTGTTCTGCAGTGTTTTAAATCACAGACACAGGGAACAGGCCTTCTCCTGAGGTTGTGTCTGTTCTGCAGTGTTTTAAATCACAGACACAGGGAACAGGCCTTCTCCTGGAGTTGTGTCTGTTCTGCAGTGTTTTAAATCACAGACACAGGGAACAGGCCTTCTCCTGGAGTTGTGTCTGTTCTGCAGTGTTTTAAATCACAGACACAGGGAACAGGCCTTCTCCTGGAGTTGTGTCTGTTCTGCAGTGTTTTAAATCACAGACACAGGGAACAGGCCTTCTCCTGGAGTTGTGTCTGTTCTGCAGTGTTTTAAATCACAGACACAGGGAACAGGCCTTCTCCTGGAGTTGTGTCTGTTCTGCAGTGTTTTAAATCACATACACAGGGAACAGGCCTTCTCCTGGAGTTGTGTCTGTTCTGCAGTGTTTTAAATCACATACACAGGGAACAGGCCTTTTCCTGGAGTTGTGTCTGTTCTGCAGTGTTTTAAATCACAGACACAGGGAACAGGCCTTCTCCTGGAGTTGTGTCTGTTCTGCAGTGTTTTAAATCACAGACACAGGGAACAGGCCTTCTCCTGGAGTTGTGTCTGTTCTGCTGTGTTTTAAATCACAGACACAGGGAACAGGCCTTCTCCTGGAGTTGTGTCTGTTCTGCAGTGTTATAATCACAGACACAGGGAACAGGCCTTCTCCTGGAGTTGTGTCTGTTCTGCAGTGTTTTAAATCACATACACAGGGAACAGGCCTTCTTCCTGGAAGTTGTGTCTGTTCTGCAGTGTT